>NW_020201048.1:44607-68982 GCF_001531365.2 Cynara cardunculus var. scolymus | reverse complement strand
GCGAGAAGACCTGCTCACGAGGCCTTGTTAACCTTGAGAAGTGGAATTTGGCATAGGCAGAGGGGATATCGGTGAGCTCTGGATCGTAGGGTGGCTCTGTGTCTGTCATAGAGTATTTCCAAATGAGCATTTCCTCTGGAGTGGTGACGGGCTCTGTGCGAACATTCATCGTGGGAATCTTGCTCATAGATTCTAGAATTTCAGAGACCCGTCCCCCTTGTGTAGACTCTGGCATCTTCTTTTCTTCTTCTTCTTCCTCCAGGATAGGCCTCTGGGTTGATCCCTCTGTAAGGATAGGCTTAACGGTTCCTTGCAGAGCACCAAACGTGCCCATGGACGTTGTTTGTTGGACTTGTGGGACTTGGACTTCTGGGAAATTGGATGTTGTGGCCTCACCTTCTCTGTGGTGCATAGGCGCTCTGCCCCTCTTAGCCTGAGCCTCTGCCAGAGAAGTCTTCAAAGCTTTAAGGAGCTAAGGTTCATGAGCATATTCTTCTTCATTGATTGGCTCTGGAGTTTCTTTGCTCGATGAACCCTTCTGCAAAGATTGAACAGCGATGGCCTTTCCCTTGCCTGTAGGCTCTGCAGCCTTTTTCTTTCCTTTGTCAGCAGCTGTAGGCTCTCCAATCTTTACACCTTTGGCAAATGCTCTGGCGGCTGTTTTCTTCTGTGCTTCTGGGGCCTTGGCCTTATTCTTTTCCTCCTTTTTCTCCCCCTCATGACGATCATCATCACGCTTGTGATCGTCATGGCTCTGTACGGCTTGGGCCTTGCATGTTGTTAGGGGAGCCCTCCGCAAATGACGCAGAATCTTGATGGCCGCCTTGTACATTTTCTCTATCACCTTCTCGGCACCCACAAAGGCATTCATCACATCAAGTTCTGTGGCCCATTTGAGTTTGGAGACGGTGCTGAGGACTTCTGCACGAAGGAGGTCACCTTCCTTTACGAGCTTGGAGGTGCAGTGTTTGATGAGATCGTTGGATGTGTCTCCATTTTAAGTGCTCCGAGATGGCCGGTCACAGAATCCCCTAGGGCATCCACCATAGCGTCCAGTTCTCTGCAAGTAGCCAAGTGGTTGATGTTTGCCCTTGAGGTTGACGAGTCGATTCCATAGGTGACTGCAGAGGAGAACATCTCCTTGATTTTGTCTTTGAACGATGAGAAGTTCGTGTAGCCTGCAAAGACAAAATCAACTGCAAAATTGGCTGCCATCTCTGTGAGTTCATCCTTGAGCATTTTTATGGTGGAGGGGTTGAGAGTCATTGCTTGAAAGGCCTCTGTCAAATCGTCCTTCTTGATGACAGAGCTCTGAAGGGTTGCCAATGTATTCTTCAATTCTGTATTGGTGGCAGATACCTCCTTCAGAGCCTCTATAAGCATTGTCAGATCCTGTGGCTGCGAATGGGAGATGAACAAGCTATGCAACTCGTCCATCTTTTTGAACAACTCTGTGGCAAAGGCGTTTAGCTCCCCCTTTGTCACATAGTCATTCTGGGTACTCGGACCACCAACACATGGTGATCCTTTGGCCTCGGAGCGTGAGGCGCCCTCAGCGACTGGCATTTTGTAGCCTGCTCGGGGACTTCCATCGTATCCTCGAACGTCTCCTTGAGGAGAGCCTAACGGTGTTGTGTAGATCTCGTATCCGGTAGTTTCAGAGCCTAACCAAACATTTTGATCTAGTGGAGACAGAGGGTGTTCTAGACCCTCAGCCTCTGTGAACCTCACTTGTGCCTCTGAAAGCACGTTCTGGTTTATCACTCTGTGAAAAGACAACAAATGTCTCTTGGTGTACTGTCGAGTCCTTGGGCGATTGGACTCCTATTGTAAAACCTTCACCCTTTTGAGAGGGTGAGGGAGTATGTTGTGGCTTCCCAGATGTGTGATCCACAGAGGACGAAAGAGTGTCCTCTGCGGCGGTAGGCTGGCTTGGGTTTGGCATGTGCATGCCTTCTTCAATAGAGGTTCCCTCTAGAACAGGGCCTCTAGAATGTGGGCTAGGATGTGTGCCTTTAGCATCTTTTACGCCCTCGCCGAACTCATCTACCTCTTCTTCGTCATCTATGATGACCTCTGTCCCCAACTGAGATGGATCGATTGGTGCTCTGAACTCCTTCTGGATATTCGACAGAACATCCTAAATTTGTTCTGTTGGGAGACGTTAAGTACCATTTTACGCAACCTTCTGCGTTTTGGAGTTGCTGCAGCCGCTACGGGGCTTTCTTTAGCTATAGCCTCTGTGACCACAGGTTCTGTGATCACAGGCTCTTTTGGTTCAGCCTTCTTTGTTTTTCTCTTTTTAGGCTTTGGCAGAGCTGCAGTTGGGCCCTCTTCCTCTGCGGGCCTCTTTTTCGCCTTCGACTTCTTCACAGAAGAGTCGGTACCCTTCTGTGTCTTGTTCTTCTTGCGAGGGGGTGATGGGATTCTAGTGGGATGCTCACTCACCTCACCAGCCACTACTGGCTCCTCTGTTCGTCCCTCTACTCTCATTTTTTCGATCTCAATACCTAAGGGGACACCTATTCGTGGCGGGGTTACAGGGACCGGTTCTGGTTGCCTGTTTGCACGTCTATAGGATTTTCTGTCATGGTGGCTCAAGTACCTGAGCATGGCCTTCGATAATGGTCTTGGGCTTCTGTAGCCATGCTCATGCTCTGTTGGTCTGAACTCCTTGAAAGGGTATAGCTTTGCGCTTGGCTCCACAGAGGGCAATCTTGCTGCCAGAAGGTCTCCAAAAGCAAGACAAGGAATCGTTGAAGAATCAAGTTCGGTTGGTTCATGTCCTCCTTGGCCTTCTTTTGGGCCTGAACCTTCGTCTTCTCTCCTCTCTGATTGGCGCATTTTTTCTTGATGAGCCCAATCATGTCCTCGAAGATGAGTTGGGCGTAGTCCAGAGGGAGGTTGAAGTAAATCCCGTAGAGGATGGACAGCATAGCGTGGGATGTTTGATCGTGGCTACCTATCTTCCCTGTGAGGCAGCAATTGATGATGGAGAAGAGTGTATTCCACACAGGGGGTAGTCCCTTACGTCTAAACTGTGTCCTTTTGGTGATTGGCGTAGCATAGGAATGAAGTTCCAGGAATTGGATTAATTCCTCGTCTGTAGGAGTGGTGGCAAAAGTATTCAGATTAAGTTCTTGGAGAGTAGGTAAGTGAAGAGCAGTTCTTAGGGTTTCCACATTCAGTTCCAGGGAGACAAGGGATTTATTCACAGGGTGAGAGGCGTAACCAACAATGGTTAGCCCTGATTTATCAAGGGTGGTTATATAGGCACTCAGCAGAAATTGAGTGATGTAAGTTTCAGGAGTGGGTCGTGTCGCAGTCAAAGCGTAGAAAAGGGGATGGTTTCTTAAAATCTCCATTAATGTGAAGGTATTTTCAGGAAATCCGGAGGGGACGAAGTAATAGTTMTTGGGTTTTTTAACCAGAACGATCTTTTCATATTTGTTCTGGAYGAAAGAAAGGGCATGAGAGGTTAGGGCTTGAGCCTGAGTTACCTCATTGTCACTGGAGACGTTTGCGGATTGAGCGGATGCACTGGAAGAAGACATAGTTGCAGGAGGCTTGAGAGTTGCAGGTTTGCAGGTTGCAGGTTCATATGAGTATTTGAGAGATTATGAGAGCGTAAGGTTTTAATTTTGGGGGGAGGGAGGGTATAGGTAAGGAATTTCAAAAAGTGAACCGTCTATAGTACGAAAGGTCGTGTAATGAGTAGTTTTGGGTGAAACGGTTCAAAAAAGGTATGACACGCCGTATTGGGAAGACGCGCGATTGATGACGTGCGCTTCCATTTCTGACACGCGCGTGTATGTTCTAACCCTTATCCACAGAACCACGCGCACCATATCAATAGACAAAAACTATTAAGAGAGTTTTGTTAGAGGCTTAAGGGTTACAAAGCCTCTGTGATATTTGTCGAGCATTCTTATTAGTGTTACACCTTTATACCTAAACGATTTTTATAAAATCCACAGAGAGATGAGTATTTGCTCAGCTCAATTCACAGAGCCTCTGTTAGAAGCGCYAGAGGTTMTGATGAGATGACCTCTGAGAACAAGATACTTCAAACGTTTTTGCACCTTCTGTGGTTTTAAGTTTTGAAAAAACTCCCCCTTTGAGCCAGCTTCCTTGGCTCCCCCTTGAATAAAAACCATTTTAAAATCCTTAAGAAGAAGCGCCACAGAAGATCCGTTCAAAGAGCCTCTGTAAACAGTCACAGAGGYTYYGTGAAAAGAGTTCTGTGAACTAAAACATTTTATTCTTCAGGAGGTTTTAACTTTTAAAACACAAACTCCCCCTTGAACCATGCAAGCCTCTGCGTGATTAAACCTGTCGACTAAAGAATCAAGCGAAAGGTTATTCAGGAAATTTAAAATATTAAAAAAATTAAAAAAAAATGTAGAAGAGAAAACTATATACATAAAGAATAGAGAATTAAGACCACCACTACCTAAGACTCTGGACATGACATTCCTATTTTCTCCAAAAGGAAATTAAACCTTTTCTCGTCTAGAGCTTTTGTAAAGAGGTCAGCCAATTGAAATTCAGATTTGACAAAATACAACTCGACGTTACCTTCCTCAACTTGATGTTTAAGAAAATGGTACCTTATGTCGATGTGTTTTGTCTTGGAGTGTTGAACAGGATTGGCTGTTATTGCAATCACACTCTTTGAATCGCAGAGGATGGGGATTTTCTTAACAGAGTAGCCGTAGTCGCGAAGTTGGGTCTGCATCCACAGAGCTTGCGAACAACAACTCACAGCAGCCACATATTCGGCTTCTGCGGTGGAAGTTGAAACACAATTCTGTTTCTTTGACGACCAACTCACCAATTTTCCTCATAGGAACTGGCAGCTCCCAGAGGTGCTCTTTCTGTCAATCTGGCATCCACCATAATCTGAATCCGTGTACGCCACTAGGTCGATATTTGAATGCAGAGGGTACCAAAGTCCAAGTGTGGGTGTCTTTTTCAAATATTGCAGGATCCTCTTCACTGCACAAAGATGAGATTCTTTTGGGTTAGCCTGATATCTAGCTCATAAACATGTAGAAAACATAATATCAGGCCTACTGGCAATTAGATACAAGAACTTGGCATTGACCACTACACCGAGCCACCCACCAGCTCCGACATCCTTCGCTTCATCCGAATGGTAGGTCACAATCGTGACCTACGTAATGCCTCTGATTTCAAGAGGCAATTCCTCCCTCCAATGTGGAATATGTTCTTTTCCATATTGAACAGAGCCCTGACCTGCAAACTGGGATCGATGGATCAGGGCAACATAAACATAATGACTATCAAGTGCGGCCTCTTCTTCAACCTACAACTGGACTACGCTTTTCTCATCTACAATGAAATCCATGCAGCGGTAATCAAGAAATGCAAGCTCAAGGCCGTAGGAAAGCCACTGTCGTCTGTGCTCTTCCCACGATTCCTCGCTCTCTTCATAACGGATGTGATGAGGAGACACGAACTACCGGCCGATTAACCATTCACTCCACAGTTCATAATGAATGGTCATCGCCCAACGATCTCCAAGGACTGTTACACCACCAAGAGGACAGTCTCTCGTGCCATGCTCAACGTCATACCAGAGACGTCTGAGATTAGGCAGGCCTATGAACGCTCTCTGCTGTCCCGTGAACCAAAGGCAGCTATCCCAGAGCACATAGACCCGTCCCCTGACAACAACGAGGGAGCACATGAGTCGTCTTCATCGGATGATGAAGATGAAGATGATGATGATGACACTCCTCGTGCATCCCCCGGCCCTTCACATACAATACCCATCCCCACTACCCAAAGGGCAACCACCACCACTACCCCTGGCGATCAAGGCCAAAGGGGTATTGAACAAGGATGACCCAGTCTAATCCCTCACCTACCCAGCCATCCAGAAGCTATACTTCGGGCCTCTGGAGAAGATACAGCCGAGGAACCTCACCATCCATCGCCCCCTCCCAATAGAGGGACGATGAAGAAATAAGAGCCACTTCGCCTCATGGCTTGCCACTACCCTTCACACACCCAGAAGCATGTGTTGATTCTGGCATTGCTGATCCACAAGGTCGTTCAGAGTGATCTCCAATTCGTGCACAACATCCCCCTTCGGTACTTGATCTAGCGAAGGGGAAACACATCTACTTCTTTTCCTCGGCCTCAGAAGAAGAAGAAGTTGTAGCAACATCAAGAGATAGCTCCTCACTAGATGGCAATCAAGGACATGATGGAAGTCCTTCACGGCCCATATTTTCACAAAGCCATGAAGGTGCCTCTAGAGCTGAGGCCGAACCTGCAGCATCCGTTGCTACAGGGGTTACCACTGTGGCTGATCTAGTCACAAAAGCTGAGTTCCAAGCCTTTGTAGACTCGATCCAGCGGTCCTTAGATGACCTAAAACTCATCATACAAGGGATTTTCGAAAACCCTCCATCCAACAATCTCACCCCCCCCCCCTTCGACAGTCCCTTGCAACCCTCGAAACCCAAACCTGAGACAACACAACCCGTCTCCAAATGCTACAACAAATAGTAACCCAACACCATAACACCTCCTCCGCCCTTGCCACCCAACGAAACCAACTCCTCATTCACTCCATCGCCACCCTCACGGCCCAGGCAACTGCGACCGATGAGACTTTAGCCTCAATCACTACCCAAATAAACACCATCTCCCAAACCATAAACACCCTTCCAACCACCATCATATCTCAAATCCCACAACCTACCCCACCCCCAACTTCAACAATCGAAGAAACATTAGCTCTCTTTCAACCCAAATAACCACTATCCAAAACACCCTCTCCTCCCTTCCAGCCACCATACTATCCAACATACCCCAACCTCCTCCTCCTTCATCCCCCTCTGCAGGCCCATCGTTAGACGAAGCCTTCTCTTCCTTCACTGTAGAGGTGATGAATATTATTGCCAGCATCCCCATTCCACCATCCACATCCGCCTCCACCGCCACCTCCATGCCCCCACCTGCCTCCACCTCCACGATGGAATATGCAACCAGGGCCAACCTAAGGGCCCTGTCAAAGACACTTGTCTCATCCTTCAATGAGATAAGTGCAAACTTCATCCATCGCGCTATTCAACCTACCAAGGCTCTCTCCCAGAGCCTTGCTGATCAACAAAGGCGCACCACCTCTCTCCTTCACACAATAGAGGAGACCAAAAGACAACAAGTCATGAAGGCGTATCTTGCGACCTTCAAAAAGGAGAAGAAGAAGAAGAGGGGAAGGAGCAGGGCTTCATGATCCAGCAGTTGCCTACACAATAGGCCATGCCATGAGGACCCAGACCCCGATGATCAAGGTCTTGGACCTCATGAGGGGGAGAATCAGGTTGCGGCTGCTCATCCAATGGAATCCTCTACACCATCACCACCACCCCAAACACAAGAACAACCTCCACCATCAACCCAAGCAAGGGAACCAGAGGCTCAGCCCTCTGAAGATGTACATAATGTATATGTTCCCCTCGCCACTCCCTAAGAACCCATCGAGTTGAGTTCATCGACCGATAAAGAACCATCCACACCACCAACCAACCTACCCTTCACCCCATCACCAACTCCCAATATACCATTAACCCCCTCACCAACACCACGCACCACAAAACCCTTCACCTCTATACCCATACAACTTCAACCAACAATCACCCAACCTTCATCACCACAACAACCTCCAACTCAACCCGATGAACCAGAAACCACCCAAACACAACCTCTTGAACAACAAATCACCCCACCTGAGCCCAATGAACCAGAGAAAACCCAAAAATTTCCATCAGCAACCCCCTCTCAACCATCAGCTCAACAAACCCAGGTGCAAGCGGATGTTCCTTCATCTTCAAGGCACCCTCCTCAAGGGGTAGTTGATGAAATAATTGCAAACATGGAGTCACTTAGAAGACGTCCAGAGGTGCCACCAAGGGAGCCAGTCATGATGGAGAATATCCATCAATACCTGTACCATGATCATGATGATGGGCTGACACTCAATCCTCCAATTCTTTCACCAGAATCCATAAACCTCCTACACCATAAGTTTGTGAGACAGACCACCCAACCACCTAGGGTTGTCTTCTCAAACTATGGAATAAGGTTGGTCATGGACATCAAAATGAGGACCTTCGCCAACCAAGCCATCAAGTACATCGAGTACACAGTGGAGAGAGCTCATGGTCAGGTCAGCGTCTTTAGTGACAATGACTTGATCAATCTCAATCCCTATGACTTGATCGAGCTATACGCGTATACGACTCAGCGATAGGATCATGGCATACGATTTGGGATGGCGAACAGAGCGATCGTGTAGACAATGGAAACCTTGGTGAAGCATCGAGCCAAGAGTGACTTCGAGATTGCTCTTCAGCTTGGCATCGACAGACTATCCTGCATTCCACCTGATGAAGACTTCCCTGGCCTGCAAGAGAAGAGATATGCCTCTGTCCTTACTCTACCAGAACTGGGTCTGGTTTATAAGAGTGGAGTTTGGAACAAAGAAATTTTTTAGGTTGACTGAGGCCTTTAAGTATTCAAACGAAACACTTAAATGGTTTCAAAAATCCATCAGAAAAAGATTGGGTAGATCTCACGTGCCAACAGACGATGGACAGAGATTGATACATGAAATATCTACAGTTATCGATTACAGAGGACTACTCATGCATTTTTGGGAAATATCACAGGGGAGACCCTGAATGAAGTCTTATAATTTTTTGTGTCTTGTAATTTCCATTTCATCACTGTAAGAATTCATCATTTGTTCTAATGAAAAATTTGGCAAAAGATGCTTTTCTTTAGAATAGCCTTTGTTCTTTATTTATACTTTGAATGTTCCTAGAATAGTTAATGTTTGTTCTTTCATTACTTAGGGGGAGATTGTTAGACCCCTCAAGTCTTATGTATGAAGTAATGAATACAAACAAGTGATGAAGAACATGAAGGCCGATGGAAAACTTCAAGGAAAAATGACTAAGTCTGAAGAACAACTAGAGGGTCGATAAACTGACCAGAGATGCGATGGAAAGTGCATCTCCATAACCCCTCTGGATACTAACACTTGGAGTTTCCTTCACCAGTTCAACCAGAGGCAAGCAATGAAGATATGAAGATAAGATTGAACTCATATCCCATGGAAGACAGTTAGAGATGATCAATCAATAGCTGGATTCTACAAAGTTTATCTTGTTTTAATGTTTATCCTTGTTATAGATAAGCTTTATCTGTTAGTAGAAGATTAGCTAAATAGTCTCACTAGATAGTTATTTTCTTATTAACGTACTAGTATAAATTGGTGGTTAGGCCTATTGTAATTTTAGACTCTTTTACGTTTCTCATAAGTATTGGAATAAAGTGAAACCTTTGGCACTCAGGATTATTCTTTGAATGTTCATACATTGTTCTTGAGTGTTCATCATTTTATTCATTCAAACACTATAATTTGGTTATTCTTAACTTGATTATTAGTGTTATTGAGAGATCTGGGATCAACACATCCAAAGGATTATCACTGGGGTGAGCAAAGATGTCGTCGAGAGGATGAACATCTGTATGCTGACGAGCATCGAGAGGAGCAACCTCAGGTCCAATGGTGTGTGTCTCATTATCAGGGAGGACGGTTGTTGATACATCATCGACACGTGTAAAGACCAAAGAAGGAGGAGAAGAGAAAATTGTTGAGAAGAGACATGGGTGTTCAACGATGACGGCGCTGATATTCACACCTTCAGTGATTTGGGTCACTGAGGCGGTTGGGGTAGGTGCCACTGATAAACAGTGATCGGAGGAATCACTGAAGAGCTGGGAGGGTTAGCTAAAGGTACCTCGAGGTTAAGGCGGTTGGGGTAAGTGCCATTGATACAACAGAGACGTGGCTATCCCCTTTTTGGCTTTCTTGGCTCTCTGAGAAGAACCAAGAATTGGTTGAGAGGTTTGTTTTGAAGAGGTTTTGGTGGCTTGGCTGGACTCGGAGGGGTTTACCCTTGTCCTGGCCACCTGAGGAGAAGAGATAGTGATGGACACAATAGAAGTTAGTTCCATATCACTGTCTCTCAGCTTATGATCCAGAATCCTGGATCCAAGCTTGGAAACCTAGAGGTTACCTTTTATGGAGTAATGATCTCCAAATATCTTTGCAAAGACTATCGAAAGGAACCTGGTGTAAGGCACCACCTTTTCTCCCTGGCGCTTGTTCAGCTTGAGCACCAGGTCATCAAAAATGACCGCAGCATAATTTATATTACGATGCTAAATTGCAGATAGGCCTATGGTCAAGGTGTTCCTAGAGGCCTGGTCCTGGCCTTCAGTCTTTCCACCATGCACTAGATGAAGTGAGAGAACAGGTATTGCCAGACAGCTGACATCCTATTCTTCTCAATCATCGACAAGGACTTCATGGGAGCATTTGAGTCCTTTATTGGCCATTGATAGCCAATGGCGTCGAGACACTCGATGATCTCAGCTGTTGTGGGTTCGCTGTCGTAGGGGCCTTTGGGAAGGCGAAGAGTCGTCCTTAAAGTATTCACGCCAAACTTCACTTCCATGCAATTGAAGGTGAAGTTGACATGTTCAACCTGTCTTCCAAGATTGACCTCGATGTCCACAACCTCAGCAGTGAACCAAAACTGCTGGAGAAGTTCTTTCACCATGATGGGTTCATGGTTGAGTGTGAAGCCGAGTAACGATTGTTTGAGAAAGTCGGTCGCTTCTTGGTAGTCCGCCTTGGATGAGGGGATATCTAACAAGGCAATGTGATTGTTGGCTTTGAAGGATACCTCATCAAGAGAAAAGTTAACAATTTTGGTTGTCATCTGTTTTTAATAAGAATAAGATATAACAGGTTGTTAGTAAAACCAAGATTGTTTTGGGAGAAGAATATAGATAAGTTTTTGAAACAATTAAAACTTCTTTTGAAAATCCTTGAAGAAGATTTAGGGTTTTTCAAGTAGAATGTGTTTAAAGAAATAAGATTATAACCAAGTAAGAGTTGGTTAAATAATCTTTGTTGTTTAATGTTTTAAGAGAACAAGTTTCTTAAACAGATTAAACAAATTTCTTAGAAGAAGATAAAGAAAAAAGATATTGACCTTTAGATATTTTGAGAGAAAGGTCGAAAGGTTCTTGAAGATTTTAGAGAGTCCTTGATTTGGTAATTCTTGCAGAGGTTCGACTAAGAATTTTTGAAAGTGTAAAGAGAAAAGTGGAGGAGAGGTCTCATATTTATCGGTAGGAGAAGAGAGAAGAAATATGAGAGAGTGAAAAGACGATGGTTGGGGAAAAGGGGCCATGATGAAAAATGGCACGTTCTCATCCATGATTGGATGGCATCAAATGAGGTAGCGAAATGACAGTACCTTTTTGCGCATCTCAAAGCGTTGTGCATAGTAAATAGAGAATGTCGTCATTAAGACGGTTCATTAACTATTTTCTTTTAAAAACAAAGGGTTTTTAAGAAAACAAAGAATCATATAGTGTTTAACTAAACACTGAAAAGACCATTTAAAACATTTTGTCACTGAAGATGAAAGACTTCAGTGAAGGTTTTAAGACATCAATGTTAGTGATAAGAGAATCACTGAAACTGGCATTTAAAAATATTTTAATCACTGATCGAAAGAGTTCAGTGATCATTTTTTTATTTTTAAGAGAATAAGTATAAAGATATACTTATTTATGGTCAGTGATAAGAAGATCAATGAAACCAACTTTTAAAACTTTAGTCACTGAAGAAGAAAAGCTTCAGTGAAGATTTTAAGTTGAAGAGAGAAGAGTAATCATTCCTGAGAGAGAAAATATATATTTACTCAAAAGTTCAGTGTCAGAGATAGAGCATTGAATCATTTCACTTACTGAGTGATGTTTAATAGCTGAAGATTAGTCTTCAGTGTTTAACATCCCCAATTCGCTAATCAAGATGTTGAATCTTGTCTCATCAAGAGGCTTGGTGAAAAGGTCAGCGAGTTGATACTCAATTGGAACGAAGTGAAGTTCAATATCACCATTCATAACATGATCTCTGATAAAATGATATCAGATCTCAATATGTTTGGTCTTGGAGTGAAGTACAGGGTTGTTTGCAATTGTAATAGCACTGGTGCTATCGCAATAGATAGGAACCTTTGAAAACTGAAGATCGTAGTCCTCATCAGCTGGTTTTTCATCCAAAGAATTTGGGCACAGCAACTACTAGCTGCTACGTTTTCAGCTTCAGCTGTTGATGTGGACACTGAGTTTTGCTTTTTGCTTGTCCAACTCACCAACTTTCCACCTAGAAGCTGACAGCCTCCAGTGGTGCTTTTCCTATCAATTTTCCAACCTACAAAATCACTATCTGAATAACCGATTAGGTCAAAACCTGAACCTTTAGGGAACCAAAGACCCATATTAGGAGTTCCCTTAAGATATCTGAAGATGCGTTTGACTGCAATCAGACTTCTTCAGCATGTCACGAACGTACTTACTTTGATTGATAAAGATACCTTTATCTGATTGTTTGATCTGGAGACCTAAAAAGAAGGTTAGTTCTCCCATCATACTCATCTGATATTCTTTCTTCATGCGATCAGCAAACCGAAAACATAAAGAGGGATTAGTGGAACCAAATATAATATCATCGACATAAATCTAGACTAGAATGATATGACCCTTAACTTTCCTAAGAAATATGGTCTGGTCAATCTTTGCACGAGAGAATTTCTCAACGATGAGAAATGAGGAAAGGGTATCATACCTGGCACGAGGAGTCTGTTTTAACCCATAAAGAGCTTTATCCAACCTGTAGACATGGTTTGGATACTTAGGGTCGAGAAACCCTGGAGGTTGTTCAACATAAACTTCCTCTTGAAGTTTCCCATTTAGGAAAGCGCTCTTTACATCTATTTGGTAGACTTTGAAATCTCTATGGGCAGCAAAGGCTAGAAAGAGTCGAATTGCTTCGGGTCTAGCCACTAGTGTGAAGGTCTCATCATAGTCGATCCCTTCTTCTTGTCTATAACCCTGAGCAACAAGTTGAGCCTTGTTACGGATAACCACACCATCTTCATCCAACTTACTGTGATAAACCCATTTGGTGCCTATCACTGATTTGTCAGATGGACGTAGGACAAGGTACCAAACTTTGTTCCTATCAAATTCAATAAGCTCCTCTTGCATGGAAAGGACCCAACTAGTGTCAGAGATAGCATCATTGATTTTCTTGGGTTCAACTAAAGAAAGAAAGTTGACAAAGAGACAGATATTACCTAGACCACGACGAGTCTTGATACCTTCATCTGGATCACCGAGAATTTGATGAATTGGATGGTCTTTTGTTCATCGCTGAGCCGGTAGAGGAATTTCATCTGAGTAGGTGAGTTCAGGAACAGAAGATGAGGCTTCAGCTGCAGTATCTTCAGCAATAGGAACTATCGCCAAAGGAGCCTCAGATTCAGCGACTGAAATAAGTTCAGATACTGAAGGCATTTCATTCACTGATTAATCAGTGTTTGAAGTAGAAGAAGGAACACAGCTAATGGGCACCGCAGCGATCTCTGAAGAAGATGCGTTGGAGTGACTAGCTGTAACTGGAATGATGAGTGGATCATCTTCAGCTTCAGGAGATTCAGTGTTGAGAGGAGCACTGTAGAAAGCTTCAGGCTGTCCATAGTGAGAGAACATCCAGTTTTCTAATTGATCCTTGTCATTTAAGATGGGTTTTGAATTAGCTGATTGAGATTCATCAAAGGTGACATGAATTGATTCTTCTATCGTCTGTCTTCGTTTGTTGAATACTCTGAAGGCTTTGGATATTGAAGAATATCCAAGAAAGATTCCTTCATCAGCTTTGGAATCGAACTTTCCAAGTTGGTCGCGATTGTTGAGAATGTAACAAGTACAACTAAATACATGAAGAAAACTTATAGAAGGCTTTCTTCCATGAAAAAGTTCATAGGCTGTCTTTTTGAATCTTTTCACGATCAGCGATCGATTTTGAGTGAAACAAGCAGTGTTGACAGCTTCAGCCCAAAATTGAGTAGGGGGATGGGATTCGTTGAGCATTGATCGAGCAGCCTCAATGATTGTTCGATTTCTTCTTTCAGCGACCCCATTCTGCTAAGGAGTCATCATTGAAGAAAAGTTGTGACATATTCCCTTGTCCTCAAAGAAGTTATCCATAGTACTGTTTTTGAATTCAATGCCATGGTCACTTCTAATAGGTCGTACCTTAACGTTGTGAGAACTTCTATTTTCTTGATGAACGAAATGATTTCTTCAGGTGTTTCATCTTTGGATCTGAGAAAGAAGACCCAAGTATACCTGGCATACTCATCAACAATGACAAGTGTAAACTTCTTTCCAGCTATTGATTGCATGTTGACTGGACCAAAGAGATCCATATGCAATAGTTGAAGAAGTGCAGTCACTGAAGAGATTTGCTTAGACTTAAAGATAGCTCTTGTGTGTTTTCCTTTTTCACATGTTGAGAAAAGAGATTCCTATGCAAAAGAATGTTGAGGAAGACCAGTGACAAGATCATTTGTTGACAGCTCGCTGAGTGTCTTGAAGTTGAGATGAGCAAGTCGTTTGTGCCATAGCCAGTTAACGTCTGACGAGGCCTTAGAGAAGAAGCAATTGTTCTCAGTGAGAGAGGAATTCATATTGATGATATATACATTCTCTAGGCAAGAACCAGTTAAGGCAACCTTATCATCTTTGTCAAGAACGTGACATGAATTCTTCGAGAATTTTCCTGTGTAGTCTTTATCACACAACTGACTGATGCTAAGAAGATTATGCTTCAGTCCTTCAACATATGCAACACGTTTGAACGTTGTTACACCATTGGTCAATACACCAAAACCTTTAGTATATCCTTTTCCATTTCCACCAAAAGTTATGGAAGGTCCTCTTTCTTCCTTGAAATGAGTTAGCAGAGATTTGTCTCCAGTCATATGTCTTGAACATACGCTATCAAGATACCATATACCTTTGACGTCCTTCACAAGAAAAAAATTTAAGAATGCTATTGGTACCCAGCTATTGGGGTCTAGCATTGTTAGAGGCTTCATCTACTGGTTCTAAGGAATCAGTATCAGCAGATGGCATCACTAAACTTGAAAAGGTTTGAGTGAAAAGAGGAACATCCTCTAACACTACTAAAGTAGTTTCAGTGGAAGTCTTTACTGAGCCTGAAGAGGAGGCTTTAGTGGTTGGAATTACAACGTCTGATGCTGAAGACTTGTCAGCAGGAGTTGTATTTGCTGAGCCTGAAGAAGAGGCTCCAGCGGTTTGCTTCACTTTGGTTGCTTTTGCAGCCTTTGTGGATGATTTCGCCTTGGTTGATTTCTCAGCCTTGGCTACTTTCTTGCCCTTGGTTGGTGAACCAGCCTTGACGGCAGAATGACACTTGCTGGCAATATGTGTTTTCTCACCATAGTGTTTGCACTTCCGAAAAGCTGAAGATAGCTTTAGGGCCAAGAAGTAAAATATTAGAAGAGGAACCAGCTCCAAGGATTCCCTTCTCATCGGTTCTAGGAGAAACCTTTGAGGATTTGGCTTCCTTAGGTGAAAAGGTCACCTTGAGTTGAGACTTGGATTTCTGAGAGGATTCATATTTTCTAGTCCCTGAAGAAGAAGAAGAAGAAGAAGAAGAAGCTTTACAAGCTGAAGAAATAGACCTTGATCTATTAGACTTGTTAGACTTCTTAGGAAGGGGTGCTATGACAATGGATTTACCTTTGTCTTTGCAACCAGAACTCGAAGGAGTTCCTTCAATATGACTCTTAGTAAAAAAAGACTGAGAGGAAGAAGTGTTAGGAATATAAGAGACAAAGGTGCCAAATTTGAGCATGGATCTATCTGTAACACGTTCTTCCTGATCATAGGAGAATCCTAGACTAGTCGTTATCTTGGCGGGGATCTGAGCGTTGATGATCTCAGAGGCTTTGAGAGAAGCTTTGCACCACCTTTCAATGGTAGCTTTCTCAGCCTTAATGTTAGGACTGAATTTCAATGTAAATTGTATTCTTCTTCAAAAGATAAAATTGTCTATAATTAAATAAACATCGTGTTTGACTTTTCTAGTGATGTTTAACTTTAACTAGAGGGTTCAAGTTTGACCCTATAAATAGTTTAGTCTTACTGTAATTTTGTAAGGAGATTTCATTTGCACATTACGTAAAGTTTGAGAGTAATAAAGCATTGACCAAGATTGACTTCTCTCTCATCTATCTCCTCTCATGTTCTTGAGTATTAAATCATAGATTGCCATGGATGTTTGAAGATTATTGAAGATTGATCTTAAAGTGACCTAACAATTGATCTTAAACTGTCCAAACAGAGGCTTCTGAACAACACAGTTCAGAACTCGTGCTTAAACGTGAAGGCTTCTAAACATTCAGTTTAGGACCCGTGCTTTAACGAGTGTGGTTTCTAAACACCCAGTTTAGGACCCATGCTAAAAATGTTTCCATTTTTTTTTAGCTAAATCGAAACATTACTTAAATCTACTTTCTAGGGGCGAGTCTCTAGAATTTTTTTTTTTCTGAATAAATGTTTTCCGGAAGTGAAATATTTTTTTGGAAACGAGCAGAATGTTTGAACAGGTATTTCCTGAGATTTTACTTGCGCAATTTCTCATCGAACATATCTCCAATATTTGTTTCAGTTATTCTTCAAACTGTTATTATCACGTTTCTTAAAATGAAAATCATTTTTGATGATAATACACTCGTTTGTATTCAAAGTTTGTTTTCTGATTTTTTTTCTTTGATTGATACACTTCTATAATTCTTTGCATATCAAAATCTGTAAACTTGTTCTTACAGATCTTCATTCATTTCTCTCACATATTGAATAATTTGATTTCATGCATCACTCCTTGATTGATTGTGCTAAAAAGCCAAATATCTTGATCAATTTTTATATGATCATTGTGCTTTATTTGCAACAATATTTTTGATCAACTGTTGTGATCAACTGAGCATAATACTAAATTTTAGGAGGGACTGAGTGCTTTACAGAAATACCTCTATGGAATGTCAGAACCGACAGACCTACCCAAGAGGACAACCATATCTGAGTGAGCTTTAACTCAAAATGGGTTTTGTGTGTTGAGATTAAAATGAAAAAGAGAGGGGTAGTTGTTGTGAGCCAAAAGAATTGATGAGAATTGTGTCAAGATTAAAAGATTATAAGAATCTTGTTCCAAACTTCAAATTACCGGGCATACCACGTAATCTATTAGTTCTCAATTCTTTCGAGACTAATATTGAAAAAGGCAAAGCCCAGGCCAATTCTTGTCACAACACCACCAGCTACTCCGGGCCGAACTTCTAACAGCCCGCCCGCTTCCATATAACAATATCGTGGGACTTCCTTACTTTTAGTCTTAATTACTAGTAGTTTGAAGCGAAACCGGTTTTTTTGGCACTCGGTTTCTTCGTCTTAAGTCAACTAACATAACAGCCTCTTCCTTGCCCCCTAAGAATCACTGCCCCGTATAGGGTTCTGGGCCTCGTATTTCAAATAAGGACTATGACATAGGGAAAGCAACCCCATTTATCTCTTAACAGATAAGTGTTTCAATAACACTTGGAGCACGCAGCTCACAATCTATCAATTTCTCATTCGGAGAAAGTTGATATTGAAAACGAAGGATATATGTCCCCCCTTCAAGTCTTTTTGATCACGCATTGAGTCTGATAAATTTGTGTAGTCCACATGGTTTATCTTTTTGAACCTAAATAGATGCATATGTTGCTTTATCTTTCTACACTACACAGATTTTGCATTTAATATGTTATTTTGTCGAAACATTCATAGATATGCTATTATTAAGCTATCGATGATTGAATGGAAGACCTGGTGAGATGAGGCCCATAAAGTCTCATATATGAAGTACATCCGTTGTACTGAGTATATCTGTTATACTCACAGATCAATCTTTTTATAAAGATTATACAAGTGGATTTGAAAAGATCTACTTGCAATTTTATAAATTGACGGCTTTCGCTGAAGATTTCATTCATTCTTGTGTATGATGCTAATGATTCTCATTTCATCATAAGGGGGAGTATGAAATAATGAATGAAATGTTCAATTCCGAATGATATAAGGGGAATATGTTGTAAAGATCAAGGGGGAGTAACATCAAAGTCGGCAAAAGACTCAAAAGGAGTATGACTGGAGATTATTACTAAAGATTATTCCTACACTAAAATGTTTGAGAGTTTTTGAATGTGAAGATCATCGTTTCAAAAGTTTAGTAACAGAGTTTTCTTATCGAAGAGAAAGTTTGTGACTTTTTGTCTGAAGAAGTTCGTTTTGGGAGAGAATGTTAGAATCTATTTGTCTGAAGAAATACTTTGAAGATCACATCTTGTTGATTGTTTCTGAAGATCATTGCTGATTTTGTTCTACATTGTCAAAAGAGAAGATCATCGCTGTTCTACATTCGAGGGGGAGAATGTTAGAAGATTTTCTCAACAAATGATCGTCTGAAGATTTAAAGTAAAGATTGTTTTGAAGTTTCTGAAAAAGTCATATAGTGCTTAAAGAGACAAAGTTCAAACGAGATTCAAAGTGCACAAATTCTTTCAAGCCTGAATACAAAGGAGGAGAATGTTATGACTGAATTTCAGTATAAATTGTATTCGTCTTGAAAAGATAAAATTGTCTACAATTAAATAGACATCATGATTGACTTTTCTAGTGATGTTTGACCCTATAAATAGTTTAGTCTTAGTGTAATTTTATAAGGAGATTTCATTTGTACATTACGTAAAGTTTGAGAGTAAAAAAGCATTGACCAAGATTGACTTTCTCTCTCATCTATCTCCTCTCATGTTATTGAGTATTAAATCATAGATTTCTATGGATGTTTGAAGATTATTGAAGATTGATCTTAAAGTAACCTAACACTTAAGTTAAGCGATTGCTCGCTCACGCTCAGTGATAGCCTTTTCGCGTTCAACGGTGATGCCTTGGTTTACAATGACCAGATCCTTAAGATTTTCCTCAACAAAGGTCAGCTCTTTGATCTTAGAATGGCAAATTTTCAACTATTCTTGAAGATCAACATTAAGCATTTCTACTTTAGATTTGCCATTGAGGGCACTGTAAAGATCAACCGTCAACGTATCTAGTGTGGATAAGCTAGAAGAAAAAGAGGGTTTATTCATGGAACATACCTGAGTAGTAGAAGAGGTAGATGGCTCAGAAGAAGAAGAAGATGCTCCTGAAGACTCTTCATTTGCATCTTTGGCCATCAAGCAAAGATAGGCTGTATCTTCCTCGTCAGAAGATGATTCATCGGATGAGTCAGCCCAGTCATGCTCTTCAGTGACAAGGCCCTTAGCCTTTCGCTGGTTGTTCTTCACCTTCCTGTACTTCTCCTTCAATTTTACGTACTTTTCATCCTTAGTCCTGAAGGAGGATGGGGTTTTGGAAGATGGCGTTGCAGCTTTCTTCGATCTGCATTCACCTGCAAAATGTCCAGGCCTATGACAATTGTAGCAGACAGTTGAAGCCTTATCTATTCTTTCAGACTTTGGCTTTTCTCTGATGGACAGCTGAGCAGATCTGCGGTAGTTGCTTTTGCTAGCGAACCTCCTGAAAGACTTAGTCAAGAGGGCTAGGGATTCATCAAAATCTGCTAGATCAGATTCTAGAATATCCTCAGAGATAGAAGAGTCTATCTCTGTAATAACAACAGGAGGAAGAGAAAAAATAAAAGGGGTTGAAGCGGTTTCAGCTGAAGAAGCTTCAGAGATCAAAGCTAAAGGAGAGCTTTTCATTTGTCTGGAATCTTTGACTAGATTCCTCTTCAGTTGACGAGATTGCTCATGGTTAAGCAGAATCCCATAGAGAGTAGAGAGAGAAAGAAAGAATGGACTTGTCATTGGACATCTGAAGACACATGGAAAAGGTGTCCCAAGACTCAGGAAGACATTCCAGAAACTTAGTTAAAGTTTCAGAATTGGAATATTCCCTGCCTACAACCCTTAGATGAATAAGGAGACAATTAAAACGTTGATGTACTTCAGACAGCATTTCAGACTTTCCACAGAGAAAGCTTTCATACTGCCTTAATAAATTGATCTTTCTAGTTTCTTGAACCTGAGTGGTTCCTTCATATTGAACACAAAGTGTGTCCCACATGGATTTAGAAGTCTTGAGCTTCATTACAGAGTGATAAATCTCGTCAGGAAAAGACATAGCTATTATAGACCTAGCGCGAGTGTCTATAGCTATTTTCTTCTTGCCTTCATCACTCCACTGATGAGGGAGCTTTGGAATCTGTCGTTAAGGAATCGCGGCAGTCGTAGCTGTTGCTGGAACAGCCAGAGCAATAGCAAATGGTACATATGGTCCATTTTCTATGTAATGTGGAATTTCAGGATCCACACCTTCAAAAAAGAGGGACATCCGGTTCTTCCATAGACTAAAGTTGTCACAGACGAACCAGGGAGGTTTGGCAAGAGAGCGATTGTCTTGTGTGTGTGTGTGTTTGTAATTTTCAAATCCATTTAAAAGCATTAAAGTTATCTAGAAAAAGAGATAAACTAATGCAGAAAAACAGTTAAACAACTTAAAGAAGATAGAACACTGCTCTGATACCACTTGTTGGTCCCTTGAGGGTCTACAAGATAAGTAAAACAGTTTGTAGAAGGGGGGATGAATACAAACACAATATTTTCAAATTTAAAATGTATATTAATAGAGAAGATCAATACAAATTTTACAAGACTGTTTGCAGAAAGATAAGGTAAGAAAACCTATGTAAACAATCTTTGGTTACACACGAATTCTTAGCAAATGAGAAAAGAAATGTTGTAAAGAGAAGTTCTTTTATTTAAGCTATAGAATGCTCAAAGTAAGAATTAGGTTATGAGAGTGAGTTGCGCGCACTCTGCATGGAGAACAAACACTTCTATTTATACACATTGCATTAAATGCTCATTTAATGCAATACGGTAGGGTTAGAGTGCGTGTCAAGCCTTAAGAAAAAATTTTGTCCTTTGCTATAGTGAATAGTACAAAAAAAGACTATTCATGAGCAGACATCCTTACCTAAAGTTGGTGGGCAATAGAGTCAACTAGTCGGCTCCGTACCGTACCAACATTTAGAAGGGTATGGGTTTGTCCTTTGTGTGCATAAGGACAAGACAACAACAATCGTGCTTGGAAAGCTTCCTTTGATAGCTGAATGTTGAAATAACCTGGAGGTCTCTTCAGTATTCGCTGAGGCTTGAGCAGTCTTCACACATATGTAGACAGGCTTGTAATCMCTGAGTACCGCTTCAGATCACGTACTCGCCAGTCTCTAATCTTCAGTTTCAGTCTTCGACTTTGGCTAAAGGTTCTTTGGTGTGACTGTTGTCTTCTTGAAGTGTCACGTTCTCTGATTGAATTACGATACAAGATCTTCAGCGATCACTGAACACAGGCTCAGTGATGATCGCTGGAACTGAAAATACAGAAACATAAATACAATGTATAAGTGAAAAGGGATTATTATCAAATCACTGAGAGAGAGGATCAACAAGCTCGCTACAGAGCCTCATTCAACCAGAGCCTCTAGTTCATTCAACCAGAGCCTCTAGTTCGTCTATCTAGAGCCTCTGGTTCGTCTATCTAGAGCCTCTAGGTCATGAAAATGTTTCAAGACTAAGTATAAGTCTTAAAGACTTACCTTTAAATCTCTGAACTATGCTTACGATACTAAGTCTAATTCTTTAAGACTTATCTTCAAAGTCTTAAGACCTTGAGTTCAGAGTTCGAATACAGAGCTCGGAAATAGAGTAAAACCAACTAGAGCTCCTCTAGTCCTTAAGGACTAGAGCCCCTCTAGACTCACCAACCAAAACCTTCCATCATATAATCAAAATACCCCATGGTAGAGCTCGGAGAGAGAGATACGATATAGAACTCGGATACAGAGCTTGGACATAGAGCTTGAATACAGAGCTCGGATATAGACCCTCTGGTTCGTCTATTTAGAGACTTTGGGTAAAGAAAATGTTACAAGACTAAGTATAAGTCTTATAGACTTATCTATCTCTGAACTGTGCTTACAAGACTAAGTCTAAGTCTTAAAGACTTATCTTCAGATCTATGAACTGTGCTTACAAGACAAATTCTAAGCATATGAGACTAATATTCAAAGTCTAAAGACCTTGAGTTCATTGCTCGAATACAGAGCTCGGACACAGAGCAAGACCAACCAGAGCTCCTCCGTTTCTTAAGGACCAGACCCCCTCTGGACTCAGCAACCAAAAGCTTGCATCATATAATCAAAATATCCCATGGTAAAGCTTGCATCATATAATCAAATAAATGATCAAACAAATAGATAAAATTAATTACTACACAATTAAACAAAGAAGACTTCAGAGTTTGGGCAAGTTAAGTATGGAAAAGAAGTCTTCAGAGTTCGGGTGAGCTAAGTCTGGAGAAGAAGACTTCAGAGTTCGAGTGAGTTAAGTCAAAAAAAGAAGACTTTAGAGCTCTGTATAGGCAAACCAGAAGCTCTACATGTACTATACAGAGGCTCTGCTTGGTGCTCCATCTGGAAAAGAAGATTTCCCAAATGTAATCAAAATAAACAATCAAACGAAGTAATAAAATCAATTACCACTCAATAAACCAAAGAACACTTCAGAGTTCGGGTGAGCTAAGTCTGAACTCAGAAGACTTCAGAGTTTAAACTTCTAATTCTGAAACAGAAGACTTCAGAGCTCTATATAGGCAAGCCAGAAGCTCTGCATGGTGCTCCGTCTGGAAAAGAAGACTTCAGAGTTCAAAGTTCAAACTTCTAAGCCTGAATAAGAAGACTTCAGAGTAGGATCCAGTTTCCTACTTCATGATCTTTGATCTTCTTCTTTAATCTCTCAACTACTATGAAGAATGACTCTTCAGAATTGAATTTAGAAATGAAAGTAGATCAATAATTAGTTAAAATGAACATAACCTTAGAATAAAATTAAATTTAGAAATGAAACTATATCTGTAAATTGAATTTATACTTAGAAGTAAATCTCAATTTTTTTTGGATCCAGTTACCACACGAATCAATTAATCCAAGAATAAAGCCAATTGCATCCTAAATTAGTGGGATTGATTGAATAAGATGACAGATGTCAAACAAATGAGTCTAATTGAACTACTAATGTAAATTGTGTCTAGATACGTGTTTAGACAAGAAAACACTAAAATCGCTCACTGTAACATGACATATGTCATGCTAGTTACTTATTAATTATAAGTATATATATATATATATATATATATATTAGAGATGTTCAAAAACAGCTGTTGGACCTTTCAAACCGGTCAAACCATATCGCTTTTTGGTGGTTTAAGCAATCTGACGGTCTGGTCGGGTCAGAATAATTGCCAAACCACCTGGTACGGGCTGGTCTATGGTTTGAACTTCTTTTAGTGGTTTGGACCAAACCGACCACCAAGAATACACATATATTAGTTATATTTAGTTTTCATATTATATATTCAACTTTATGGCACAATTAAAAGAAGTTTGTCCAAGACATTATGTTTGTAGTTTTCATTTCTCTATTGACGTAGTGTCTATCTAAATTGGTAAAATTCTAAAGTCTGTCAAAAATCAAATCCAAATTCCAAATCATCCTTCAATATATTTGTCCCAAATTTCAACTATTATTAGTGGATTTGTTTAACATTTTTTCAACTTGCTCAATATTGTTTTAGTTATAGGGATAGAGGTGTCTTTTATCGTTTGATATCCTACTTTTTAATAATGTTACAATGGTAGAAATTTCATTTTAAATATAGACGTTATGTTTTTTCTAAGTCTAAAGCCCACGAGATTCACAAACCACCTAAAGTGGTCAGACCAGACCGCCTTTTTGTGATGCGGTTCGAACGGTTTGGTCACTTGCTGCCAAACCCTTGGGTTCAAAAAATTTCTTATACCATCATTGGGATTTGGTTTGTGGGTTGGGGGTTAAGCAGCCCAAACTGGAGCGCCAACGCCCCTAATATATATATATATCCTCCTTTACCCCCACTCACTCTCAAATTCTATTTCATTCTCTCTCTAGACCTATAAAACACAACATTTACACCGAATAGTCACACGACACATACAACATGGACACATAACACAATGTAGATGCAACACTCTTAAGTGGGTGTTTTGGTAATCAAAAGTCAACTATATCAATATGCTGACAAATGAGGAATTAGGTCAATAACTTAAAGTTGTTCTTGAAATAAGAGCAATAACTTAAATGCAAATGTTAAATGTTGAATGGTGGTGTTTAAGATGTATGGACCTGCAAGGGAAGAAGAGAGAATAACTTAAATGCAAATGTTGAATGGTGGTGTTTAAGATGT
>NW_020201048.1:38981-44577 GCF_001531365.2 Cynara cardunculus var. scolymus | reverse complement strand
CAAATGTTGAATGGTGGTGTTTAAGATGTATCGACATGCAAGTGAAGAAGAGATAATAACTTAAATGCAAATGTTGAATGGTGGTGTTTAAGATGAATGGACCTGCAAGTGAAGAAGAGACAATAACATAAATGTAAATGTTGAATGGTGGTGTTTAAGATGTATGGACCTGCAAGTGAAGAAGAGAGAATAACTTTGTGAGTCCTTATGTTGATCAATCTTCATAAACCTTCAAGGATTCCATGGTAGATCTATGATTTTCTTCAAGAACAATATGAGAGGAGAGGAGAGTTTGAGAAAAAAAACTCAACTTACAAGGTTTTGGTCAAACTCTATATTATGTAAACTGATATTACAATGAAGCTCCCTCTAAATTACAAAGAATTAACCCTTTATATAGGGTCAAACTAGAAATCACAAAGTCAAAGTCAAACTATACTAGAAAAGTCAAACACGATGACTTTTACAACAATTATAGACAATAGTAACCTTTCAAGTCGAATACAATTTACACTGAAATTCAGTTCTAACATTCTCCCCCTTTGTATTCAGGCTTGAAAGAATTTGCGCACGTTGAATCTCGTTTGAACTTTGTCTCTTTAAGCACTATATGACTTCTCAAAAACAATCTTCAAAACAATCTTCACTCTGAAATCTTCAAATGATCTTTAGTTGAGAAAAAATTTCTAACATTCTCCCCCTGGAATGTAGAACAACGATAAATCTTCTCTTTTGACAATGTAGATCAAAATCAGTAACAAATTTCAAAAAAACGATCTTCTAGATACGATCTTCAAAGAATTTCTTCAAATAACAAATTTCAGACATTCTCCTCAAAAATGAATTTCTTCAGACAAAAAATTCACAAACTTGCTCTTCGATGAGAAATCTATGTCAGTAAACTTTTGAAACGATGATCTTCACATTCAAAAACTCTCAGACATTTTAGCACAGGAATAATCTTTGGTAATAATCTTCAGTCGCACTCTTTTTGTGTCTTTTGTCGGCTTTGATGTTACTCCCCCTTGATCTTTACTACATATTCCCCCTTATATCATTCGGAATTGGTCATTTCATTCATTATAACATATTCCCCCTTATGATGAAATGAGAATCATTAATCATACTTCAAAATGAATGAAATTTTCCACGAAAGCCGTCAATTCATAAAATTGTAAGTAGATCTTTTCAAATCCACTTATATAAACTTTACAGATTTAGAGGAAAGGGAAGCTAACAACCAATTTCAACTTATGCAATTGTTTTTAATCTTATAAAAAGATTGGTCTGTGAGTATAGCAGATATACTCAGTACAACGGATGTACTTTATATATGAGACTTTTTGAGGTTCATCTCACCAGGTCTTCCATTCAATCATCGATATCTTATAAAAAGTATATCTATGAATGTTTCGACAAAATAAYATATAAAATGCAAAATATGTGTAGTGTAGAAAGATAAAGCAACATATGCTTCTGTTTAGGCTCAAAAAGATAAATTCGTGTGGACTACACAAATTTATCAGACTCAATGCATGATCAAAAAGACTTGAAGGAGGCACATATATCCTTTTGTTTCAATATCAACTTTCTCCGAATGAGAAATTGATAGATTATGAGCTGCGTGTCCCAAATGTTATTGAAACACTTATCTGTTGAGAGATAAATGAGTAGCTGGTGGGGTTGTGACAAGAATTGGCCTGGGATTTGCCTTTTTCAATATTAGTCTCGAAAGAATTGAGAACTAATAGATATGTGGTATGCCAAGTAATTTGAAGTTTGGAACATGATCTTGTTTATTCTTTTGATCCTAACACAACTCTCATCAATTCTTTTATCTCACAACAACTACCCCTCTCTTTTTCATTTTAGTCTCCGCACACAAACCCTTTTTGTATTTAATGCCCACTCAGATATGGTTGTCCTCTTGGGTAGGTTTGTCGGTTCTGACATTCCATAGAGGTATTTATGTAAAGCACTCAGTCCCTCCTAAATTTAGCTTTATGCTCAAATGATCACAAACAATTGATCAAAAGTATTATTGCTATAAAGCACAATGATCAGATAAAAATTGATCAAGAAATTTGGCTTTAAGTACAATCAATAAAGGAATGATGCGTAAAAACAGATTATTCGGAATGCAAGAGAAATGAATGAAGATCTATAAGAACAAGTTTACAGAATCTGAAAATTCAAAGAATCAAGAAATGTATCTCAATCAATGTAAAAAAAATTAGAAAAAATAACCTTTGAATACTAACGAGCGTATTATCACCGAAAATGATATTATTATAAGAGACATGATAATAACAGTTTGAAGAATAGTTGAAACAGGTATTGGAGTTTTGTACGATGAGAAATTTGTAACACCCTCATTTTTTTTTTTTTGAGAATGTCACGTAACCTGAAACGATGCCGGAATACATATTCGCAAAAGACGGCTAAAATAACACCGTTTGAATCATACCACGTTAAGTTACATAAGATTAACATAACGCTGCTAGACAAAAACTAAAGATAAGATAATAACTAGTAACTCTCTACGCGAGTCCCTTGCCCTTATCCAACCTCGAACTTCCTGGCCTTGAGATGCATACTATAGTCAGCTTATAAAGCTCAGTGAGTTCATGGTTTGCGTGAGTAAAGATCATTTCACATCATACATATCAACTTGTAAACYTTGTACCAAATAGTATRCATTTTCTGAAAATCATGCAATGCCGAAGGAAACATATATCTGTAAGACACTGAACATACGAGATCTCGTATAAYRTTTAGCCGGGTATGGGTCATTTAGTCACAAACACACCCTGGGTTAGATATTTCAATCTTAACTGGTCACCCACTTGTCCGGGTAGTGTTTTATACTGGTCGTGACTTGCTGGTCAAATGCCCACCMTTAACTCATCAAACTTTTAGTATGSATTAGCATGCTAGAGTTATTTGAAAACTGATTAAACACGTAGCACGTARTCATTCATAAMATAGCATGCATGTAGAATATATCATAACATGCATGTAAACTGAAACATCATGCATACRTAYACATCATCAGAAATTCATATCATGTAAAAATAATTTGTACKTAGGTATGCATCCCAGTGAAATCTCATGAAGACTCACCTGATAACGTAGATTGCTTATCTAACGCTGCTGACTGGTAACCTACAATTTATAATAGCAAATAGCATAAAATGATTAATTTCTCCCAAAGGCTAACATAAAAGTCAACTTACGGTCAACTACATCGACTAGGGTCAACCTTRGTCAACTATGCTTAAATGCTCCTCACATCAATTAGAATTATAGAAACCGCGAGTTCCGACATAAGGTGTATCGTCTAGCTATATATCTTAAAATGACTAAGTCTGGAAGAAGGCCAGAGCCTCTGTGGACGGCCAGAGCCTCTGGTTGCATTGACAGAGCCTCTGGACTYTTAAGTCCCTTAGGACCAGAGCCTCTGTGGTTGTATTGACAGAGCCCCTCTGCTTGTATACCATAAGAAAATAATTCCACATCAAGGACAGAGCCCCTCTGTGGTCTCTCTTCYAGAGCTTCTTGTCTCACGACCAGAGCCTCTGGTTGAATCATACTTAGCAAATATATTTCATCAAGGACCAGAGCCCCTCTGGTCTCTCTTGCAGAGCCTCTGGCTTCACGACCAGAGCCTTTGGTTGAACTAACCTATACTTAGAAAATAATCCCACCAAGACCAGAGCCTCTGTGACTTAACTAAAATTATTTCAAGGGCCAGAGCTCCTCTGTGGTTTCCTCCAGAGCCTCTGTCTAACACAACTTGATACAGAGCTCTCATGTAGAGCTTTTGTATAACGTTCTTTAAAGTGGACAGAACGCGATACAACGTGTTTACCAAATGAAATCTAAACTTTGAAATCGAACTCTAAAACACGAAGTTTGGACGTGAGCCTTCTAGAGTTCTACACAGGGTCAATGGCACAGCTAAACATAGTAACAACATAACTTTTGGTAGAGTAATTACCTCTAAACGACGGGAAAGCAGGGGGGTTCTTGCCTGGTCTTGAACTCCGGTTTTTCTCTCTTAAACTCGACGATCTATTTCTTCTTTTCAAAAGAATAGCGGCCCTAAACTAGTGCCCATAATTTATACTCAAACGATTTGGCTTATTAGTTGACCAAATCGGCCAAATCCCGAGTTTTAGGCTGTGAAACAGCTTCTCCACAGCCTGCAAACCGGCAGAGCACAGTTTCCCCTTTTGGACCAGGCACTGTCTGTTCCTCTTCTGCCTCTCCCAAACGTTGACAGCAGGCCCCTTTGCTTGTGCAGGTCTGTTGCACATTTACAAAACAGGTCTTTCTGGTTTGGGCCTGTTTACACCCGACCCAGCCCCTTAATTATTGCGAATTTACACTTTCACCCATGGCTTGACTTTTCCTTCACTTTTGGTCTGACTTTTAAACTTATTCAACCTCCTATTTTTTTTTAATATATATATATATATATATACATATATTCTTACAATAAAATGATAATAAAGATAAATTATTTATTCCACAAATTTTTTGGGTTTTACAACTCTTCCCTCCTTCAAGAAATTCCGTCCTCGGAATTAATACTCGTTAAAACAATTGAGGATATTTGGCCCTCATCTCTTCTTCTGGTTCCCAGGTCATTTCTGCGCCTTTATGAAATCTCCATTTTACTAATACCAAAGGTATACTTTTGTTTCTTAGTCTTTTCGTCTTTTTATCCAGTATATCAATTGGCTCTTCCACATAAGCGAGTTTGTCGTTAACCTCGATGTCTTCCAGATCTAGGACAGTCGTTTCGTCAGCTAAACATTTTCGCAAGTTTGACACGTGGAAGGTATTGTGAATACTACCTAACTCCTTTGGTAGTTTCAACCGATAAGCAACTGCTCCTACTCTTGCAGTTATCTCAAATGGTCCGATGTACCTTGGACTTAGCTTACCTTTCTTCCCAAATCTCATGACCCCTTTCCATGGCGATATTTTCAACAAAACCTTATCACCTACTTGGAATTCCAAAGGTCGACATCTTCTATCCGCGTAGCTCTTTTGTCTATCTTGCGCAACCTTTAACCTCTCCCTGATCTGTACTATTTTATCCGATGTCTGTTGGACTAACTCGGGTCTAGCTAGTTGCCTTTCTCCGATGTCTGCCCAACAAATTGGAGTTCTACACTTATGGCCATACAATGCTTCAAATGGCGCCGCTTTGATGCTCGAATGGTAACTATTGTTATAAGCAAATTCTATCAATGGGAGGTGGTTGTCCCAACTACCTCCAAAGTCAATCACGCAAGCTCTCAACATATCTCCTAGTGTTTGTATCGTCCTCTCACTCTTGCCATCAGTTTGAGGATGATATGCGGTACTCAAGTTCAACCGTGTTCCCATTTCTTGCTGAAAACTTGACCAAAATCTCGAAGTAAACCTAGCATCTCTATCTGAGACAATGGATATCGGTACACCATGTCTCGACATGATCTCATTGACATAAAGCTGGGCCAATCTTTCTAGTGTATACTTGTCACTGATCGGTAAGAAATGAGCAGATTTTGTTAGCCGATCTACAATTACCCATATAGCGTCG
>NW_020201048.1:0-38201 GCF_001531365.2 Cynara cardunculus var. scolymus | reverse complement strand
CTCGTGTTCTTTCAATTGACGAGATGCATATGCAATGACCTTGCCTCGCTGCATTAGTACACAACCTAAACCCATCTTTGATGCATCGCTATAAACGACAAAATCTTCTACTCCTTCCGGTAGTGCTAAAACCGGTGCAGTGCTTAGTCTCTCTTTAAGTGTCTAAAATGCCTCTTCTTGTTTCGTCACCCAATCAAACCTAACCGACTTCTTTGTCAGGGTTGTCAAAGGCGTTGCTATTTTGGAGAAATCTTGGATAAACCTTCGGTAATACCCTGCTAGGCCTAGAAAGCTTCGGATCTCCGTTACTGACTTTGGTGATTCCCAGTTCATRACTGCATCAATCTTAGCCGGATCCACCTTGATCCCTTCCGTGTTGACCACGTGACTGAGAAATTGTACCTCATGCAACCAAAACTCRCATTTTGAGAACTTGGCGTACAATTGCTCCTTTGCTAGTAAGTCAAGAATCAACCTTAAATGTTGTTCATGTTCCTTCTCATTATTCGAATAGATCAAAATGTCGTCTATAAAGACTATGACAAATTGATCCAAATACGGTCCACAAACTCGATTCATCAAGTCCATGAATGCCGCAGGTGCGTTTGTTAATCTAAACGGCATCACCACAAATTCATAGTGTACGTAACGAGTCCTAAAAGCGGTCTTCGACACGTCCTCCTCTCGAACCTTCAACTGATGGTAACCCGATCTCAAATCGATTTTCGAGAAATAGCTAGCCCCTTGCAACTGATCGAACAGGTCATCGATCCTTGGCAATGGATATCTGTTCTTTATCATGATTTTGTTCAACTCCCGATAATCGATGCACATCCTCATCGTGCCGTCTTTCTTTTTGACGAATAAGATCGGTGCTCCCCATGGCGACGAGCTTGGCCAGATAAATCCTTTATCTAAGAGTTCTTGCAATTGCTTCATCAGGTCTTGCATTTATGTTGGGGCTAAACGATAAAGCGCCCTTGCGATTGGTACCGCACCTGGTACCAAATCGATTCGGAACTCTACCTGACGTTCCGGTGGTATTCCCGGTAATTCATCCGGAAATACTTCTGGGTAATCCCTCACCACTGGAACATCATGTATTACCTTCTTTTCAAGCTTAGCGTCGATGGCGTATGCCAAGTAAGCCACGCATGCCTTCCGCAGACACCTACTTGCCTTAACTGCATTGATTAGTCCTATGCTGCACTTCTTCCGATCACCGTAGACATGAATCATTTCTCCTTCCGGAGTTTGAATCTTGATCATATTCTTATTGCATACTATTTGCGCATGATTGCTGGATAGCCAATCCATCCCCAAGACCACATCAAAACCTCCTAAGCACATTGGCATAAGCCTCACAGGGAAATCCTTCCCATCTATAACAATTGTGCATCTATCAAATACTTCGTCTACCTTACACTGACTACCGTCGGCTGTTTCTACAGTGTAGGTTTTGTCTAGCCTACAGGTATTGCTATTCAGATAGTGGCAGAAGGTGGCAGACACAAAACTACCATTTGCACCTGAATCAAATAATACATGTGCATACACATTGTTGATAGGGAACATACCGGATACGACGTCGGGCGTTTCCTTGGCCTCCTCCAAGGTCATGTTGTAAGCTCGGCCGCGTCTTTTAGGTAGCTCCTTCCTATTCTCCGGTCTCCTTCCAAATCCGTTATTTGCTGTCTTCTCGTAGGGTGTCATACTATTCCGACGTTTTGGCAGTCAGGTCGTATATGTCCCGTAGCCCCACATTCGTAACAAGTTTTTCCTTCTTGGCACTCTCGCGCGGTGTGCCCAGGCTTGTCACATTTGTAACACGTCAGGCTCCCCGTTCTGCACTCTCCCCTATGTCTCTTGTTGCATTTGTTACATTGGGGAATAGTGAGTCCCTCGCTTCGTGTTTTTGCCATAGACGGAGTCCATTTCGGTTTCTTGTCGGACTTGTTCGACCCTTCCCATGTTCTCTTTGCATCCCTTCTATCATAGTTCTCCCTAGCGTTGTTCTCCTCTGCTACTTTCGCCATCTCTACGGCTTGGACAAAAGTGGTCGGCTTAGTCATGTCTACGTACCGTTTAATTTCGATTCTTAAGTCGTCTTTGAAACGACCTATCTTCCTCTCCTCGGTCGCCACCTGGTAACTGGCGAATCTTGTTTTTTTAAGAAAGTCGTTAACATATTCTTGAACCAACATCGAGCCTTGCTTTAACCTCAGAAATTCTGATTCTAGCTTGTTCACTTCCGATTGTGTGCAGTACTTATCCATCATCATCTTTTTCATTTGCTCCCACGTCATGGCAACAATGCCCTCATCACCTCTGATTGCACACTCAGTCTCCCACCAATGCAATGCATAGTCCACAAAGGTTGTAGCAGCATAGGTCACTTTTTGATCTTCCGCGCATCTACAAATCTTGAAGCTACTCTGCATCTTGGTTACCCAGTTCATCAGGCCAACTGGGCCCTCTTTTCCCTTAAATTCCTTCGGCCCRGTGCCCTTGAATGTTTTAAAAMTGCATCMTCTCTCCTTTGTTGTCAATTYCGTTCTTCCGTTGATGGGCGACTCCGCCTTCTCTTTACCAGATACTTCCACCCTTCCAGTGGCTTGAGTGTTCTCATGTCGAACACTTTCCTCCTCTCCATTTTCGTTATCTTTAACTCTGTCACCCAACATTTCTTTAAGTATATTTGGCAATGTATCCCGGAGGACTTGTGCCATTTGCTCAGCTATCATCTCCTTTGTGAGGGGATTTTCCTCTTCCTGGTCTCCTTGACTCCTACCGATAGCTAAATTATCATGCGCGGATGGAGTCGTACTAGAGCTACCGGTTCGGACACTTCCGCGACCTCGACTTTGGGCTCGCGTCCGTCCTCGAACTGTTGGTGGGGCTATGCCATTAATACCTCCCCCATTGAGGGCGTTCCTTGCTGATCCACGAGAAACCATACTGACAATATAGGGTATTATTGTTTCAGTGAGGTTCTAAAGTCAATATGACCCATTACGTATATATATATATATATATATAATCACTATATATATAAGCAAAATACATAATAAGGACACGTCGAGAATCTCATAATGCTCAAAAAGATATATATATATATATATATATATATATATATATATATTTCGCGTCAATGTACAATCCTGGGAAGAGACATTACATAATCCCATTTACTTACAAAAGATGGGATACTACATCATTTTAAACATATCTCTAAATCATGTGAATGCTCAAAAATCTATTGAAGCACTGGACTAGGTGAAAATTCTATTAGCTATCTAGTCACGCACAATTAATTCACATATCCAAAATATTTTTCTCTCTTCCTTCTCTCAAAAGATTCCATGTCTAAAACTGATTCGCGGGGTAATAAGGGAGATAAGGGTCCCTCAACCACTGCTCAAAAGATGTGGATGGCCTGGAGTGCCACAACACACTAGCCTTTGGGCTATTCTTGATGCATTGGACCTAGTCGGAGAAATACCCCCTCACTACACCAGCATAGTCTATGGTCATCCTCTTATAGAAGTGAACCCTGTCTCTGAACCTAGCGCCTACTGGACGAGCAGTAATTCTTCGCTCCTGCTCAAGTACAACTTTGTCCCAAATCAGTGCATGACCCTGTTCCGACAAATGTGCATTCTCTTCAACTAGCTCGTTTAGGGCCCCTCCTTGTTCGACATGTGCTCGCTGAAGATTGTTCAGCCATTCCTTCAGTCTAGTATTGCCATCTAGGGTTCGGGTCAACCTTTCTCTTAGTCTTGTGTTCTCGCCCCTCAAGGCCTCTATAGTCTCCATCATGTCCTCACGTGTAGCGGTGCGGGGTGTGTAGTCCACCGAAGGCTCGGGTGTGGTCCTTCTCCTGATGGGATCTCGCGATGACACCTCACCAGTGTGGGCCAGACTATTGCTTCTGGACCAGGTGCGGGAAACCTGTCTGGTGCTGGGGCGATGACTGTCAACCGATCCTCTACTCGGTCCTAGTCTGTAGGGTGTCCTACTTGTTCCGTTTCTGCGCCCGCGTCCGCGTCTGATAGACCTGGTGTGAATGGTGTGAACCATGTCTCCTACAAGTCATAAAAGGAACACTATGTCGGATAGTAACGTAGGATCAAACTTAGTCGTATGATAAGCAATACTAATACGCCATAAACATGCGTTCTAACAATCCTCTTGGTTTGAGCTTAGGCTAAGTAAATCTTAACCTAATTACCTTAAACTAAAGCTTCTAACAATCCTCTCAGTTTAAGCTTAGGCTAGGTAAATCTTAGCCTAATTACCTTAAACTAAAGCTTCTAACATTCCTCTCAGTTTAAGCTTAGGCTAGGTAAATCTTAGCCTAATTACCTTAAACTAAAGCTCTGATACCAACTTGTAACACCCTTATTTTTTTTTTTTTTTGAGAATGTCACGTAACCTGAAACGATGCCGGAATACATATTCCCAAAAGACGGCTAAAATAACACCGTTTGAATCATTTACAGCGGAAGTCTTTGAATCGTCCAAAATTAACTTAAGTTCTAACCTGCTTCATACCAGGTTAAGTTACATAAGATTAACATAACGCTGCTAGACAAAAACTAAAGATAAGATAATAACTAGTAACTCTCTACGCGAGTCCCTTGCCCTTATCCAACTTCGAACTTCCTGGCCCTGAGATGCATACTATAGTCAGCTTATAAAGCTCAGTGAGTTCATGGTTTGCGTGAGTAAAGATCATTTCACATCATACATATCAACTTGTAAACTTTGTACCAAATAGTATGCATTTTCTGAAAATCATGCAATGCCGAAGGAAACATATATCTGTAAGACACTGAACATACGAGATCTCGTATAACGTTTAGCCGGGTATGGGTCATTTAGTCACAAACACACCCTGGGTTAGATATTTCAATCTTAACTGGTCACCCACTTGTCCGGGTAGTGTTTTATACTGGTCGTGACTTGCTGGTCAAATGCCCACCATTAACTCATCAAACTTTTAGTATGCATTAGCATGCTAGAGTTATTTGAAAACTGATTAAACACGTAGCACGTAGTCATTCATAACATAGCATGCATGTAGAATATATCATAACATGCATGTAAACTGAAACATCATGCATACATATACATCATCAGAAATTCATATCATGTAAAAATAATTTGTACTTAGGTATGCATCCCAGTGAAATCTCATGAAGACTCACCTGACAACGTAGATTGCTTAACTAACGTCGCTGACTGGAAACCTACAATTTATAATAGCAAATAGCATAAAATGATTAATTTCTCCCAAAGGCTAACATAAAAGTCAACTTACGGTCAACTACATCGACTAGGGTCAACCTTRGTCAACTATGCTTAAATGCTCCTCACATCAATTAGAATTATAGAAACCGCGAGTTCCGACATAAGGTGTATCGTCTAGCTATATATCTTAAAATGACTAAGTCTGGAAGAAGGCCAGAGCCTCTGTGGACGGCCAGAGCCTCTGGTTGCATTGACAGAGCCTCTGGACTYTTAAGTCCCTTAGGACCAGAGCCTCTGTGGTTGTATTGACAGAGCCCCTCTGCTTGTATACCATAAGAAAATAATTCCACATCAAGGACAGAGCCCCTCTGTGGTCTCTCTTCYAGAGCTTCTTGTCTCACGACCAGAGCCTCTGGTTGAATCATACTTAGCAAATATATTTCATCAAGGACCAGAGCCCCTCTGGTCTCTCTTGCAGAGCCTCTGGCTTCACGACCAGAGCCTYTGGTTGAACTAACCTATACTTAGAAAATAATCCCACCAAGACCAGAGCCTCTGTGACTTAACTAAAATTATTTCAAGGGCCAGAGCTCCTCTGTGGTTTCCTCCAGRGCCTCTRTCTAACACAACTTGATACAGAGCTCTCATGTAGAGCTTTTGTATAACGTTCTTTAAAGTGGACAGAACGCGATACAACGTGTTTACCAAATGAAATCTAAACTTTGAAATCGAACTCTAAAACACGAAGTTTGGACGTGAGCCTTCTAGAGTTCTACACAGGGTCAATGGCACAGCTAAACATTGTAACAACATAACTTTTTGTAGAGTAATTACCTCTAAACGACGGGAAAGCAGGGGGGTTCTTGCCTGGTCTTGAACTCCGGTTTTTCTTTCTTAAACTCGACGATCTATTTCTTCTTTTCAAAAGAATAGCGGCCCTAAACTAGTGCCCATAATTTATACTCAAACGATTTGGCCTATTAGTTGACCAAATCGGCCAAATCCTGAGTTTTAGGCTATGAAACTGCTTCTCCACAGCCTGCAAACCGGCAGAGCACAGTTTCCCCTTTTGGACCAGGCACCGTCTGTTCCTCTTCTGCCTCTCCCAAACGTTGACAGCAGGCCCCTCTGCTTGTGCAGGTCTGTTGCACATTTACAAAACAGGTCCTTCTGGTTTGGGCCTGTTTACACCCGACCCAGCCCCTTAACTATTGCGAATCTACACTTTCACCCATGGCTTGACTTTTCCTTCACTTTTGGTCCGACTTTTAAACTTATTCAACCTCCTATTTTTTTTTTAATTTAATATATATATATATATATATATATACATATGTTCTTACAATAAAATGATAATAAAGATAAATTATTTATTCCACAAATTTTTTGGGTTTTACAACTACACAAGTAAGATCTCAAAAATACCTGTTCAGAAAATATACTTGTTTTCCCAAAACAAATCATTTTCCAAAAAAAAATTCAAAATTTCTAGAGACTACCCCTAGAAAGTAGATTTAAGTAATGTTTTAGTTCAGCTCAAAAATTAAAAAAAATAAAGGAAACATTTTTTAGCATGGGTCCTAAACTGAGTGTTTAGAAACCATAACCGGTAAAGCACGAGTGCTGAATTGTGTTGTTCAGAAGCCTATGTTTGAACAAGTTACAACCTCCCCTTGAATTTGTGCATCATATGAATGAATCTCTAATCAGCGCAGTAATGACGCACCTGCAAAATCAGATCAAATAGATTTTGGTACCCAAACGAACTTGGGTCCTTCTTTGTTAGTATCAGGTTGTGGGATGTTGTAACTGCCAAACCATATATTTTTATTAGATATGTTCTTTTTCGCACTTTTAACAGGATATTTATAAACAGAATAAGATCCATACCAGTTATTGTTATCATACCTGTTATTACCTTTCCAATTTTTCTTAAATCTGTTGTCTTCAGTCCATCTGTTGTACCTCTTCCTGTCTACAAAATCAGTATTCTTGCATGTAGAGCACATGATCCTTTTCTTGATAAGATTTACCAATTCAGAAGTGGATCTCACAAAACAAGGAAGATTGTTAGTAACAACATAATTCTGAGATAAAACAGATTCAGACTTATTGACCCAAATGCTTTTAACCTTTGAAGAGTAATTGGGTGATCCAATGACATACCCTTGATAATATTGATTTGAGGAACGAGAATTATTCTTAGAAATAGTTGATTTAGGGCTGCTTGAATAACTGTTTGACTTGGAACAGTCATAAAAGCTGGTTTTACACTGAGAAGGACAACCAATTGAGCTTTGAGCACAAGAAAAGTCTTTGACTTTCTTTAAAAGTTGGTCTCGTTCATCAGCAACTAAATCATACTTATTTTTTAGTTCAGTTCTCATTTTCAACTCAGTTTCAAGTTCTGTCTACAGATCAGACAATTTTCTTGAAGTATCCAGGAGTTTACCATCTAACTCCTTTTTAAGCATCTCAAATTTCTTCTTCTGATTATTTAACTCTCTTCTCTCTTCATCTGAGCTGCTCTTCTCATTCTCAGAAGCAATGTCGAGCCACTTTTTCTTTTCAGCAAGCTCTTTAGCTATAGCTACATATTTCTTTGTAGTATTTCTCTTTTCAAATGCAAATTGCTTCTTCTCTTCGTCTAAAGCTTTTTGCTTTTGAGCAATGCTTTCAGACAATTTCGGTTTCTGGCTCAGACATTCTTCTTTGATGTCTTCCTTCTCTTTATCAGTCTTGGCTCATTCCAAGATGATCAGCTGCTCAAAATCCGAGATTTGCTTTAACACTAATTTAGCATTCAACTCAAGAGAGTTTATCTTATTTTCATAAGATATGCGTTCAGCACCAAATATTTTTCTCTTCTTCTCTTTCTCAAACTCTGTTCTCTCAAAATTCAAACTCTTCTCAGCTTCCAACACTTTCTTCTTTTCTAAGTCCAGTAATTTTCTTAACTCAATTAGATCACTCTCAGATTTATCAGTTAAGTCCTCAGTCTCGGTATGTTTCCTACCTGGAGAGTTTCTCTCAGCATTAAGTTCACTCTGGACTTTTTGGAGTTTGTCAAACAGATCTTTATTAGACTTACTCCAAGTTTTCAATTCTATTTCACACTCTTTTCTTACTGTGTCCAAAGCTCTATCAAGTTCACTAACCTTAACTGATAAATCTTCTTCAGAATTTTCTCTCAAAGTTTTATTTTCTCTTTGCAGATTCTTAATAAATTCCTTACCTACGTAATTTTCATCAAACATATTTATGTATTTATCTTTGTAGTACTTTACACTCTTTTCCAACTCAGAGATTTTAATTCTCAAATCCACATTCTCCTTCTCAATCGAAACTGCCATTTTAAAATCAGATTGATCACAGGATCTAATACGATGAAATCAATAAAAGAAATCAAAATCAATTTAGCTAAAAGAAATAATAGAAAAACATAAAAATTGTTAAGAAATCAGAAAATCAGTGAAAACTGACAAAATCAGTAAAAATAGTTAAAACTGTTGAAAACAGTTAAAAACAGTTAAAACAGATAAAAACCAGTTTATGCAACGGAAAACAGTTCAAAATTCTCAAACAGTTCAAAATCAAATCAAAACAGATTAAAAAACAATAAAATTTGATCCAAAAAAATGAAATCTAAAGTAACATATAAAACAAAAAGGACTAAGGTAAGGTTGGAATACGGTCAAGGTGATGATCGAAATGGGTTAAAAAAATGACCGGAATAGAACTTAATACAAACAAGTCAAAGACAGCACACTACAAATCACCAAATTACAGTACGAGCAATGCAAAATCTATGATGCAAGGTCTAAAACAGATCGACAGATGCGATTTTACAATCAAAAAGTCTGAAACAAGCTCTTGGTATATGTCACCGCCTTCTTGAGAACAACAGATCTTCTGGCAGCGAATCACTAATCCGATTAAAGGAAAAGTTGTGATTGGTGGTAGCAATGGAAATAGCACTTATGTTACACAACCTGTTCAACCAACTTCAATCACTACAACTACAAGTATGACATGAGGTCACAATATGGCTGAAAACTTGGCGCATGGTCCTCCCCGTACTCAGACTACTCCCCAATTGACTGTTGGAACTCAAAGGCTCGAAGAGCTTGCTGTTAAGCAGTCCAGACCGTTGATAAACAGCAAATGTCTAGAAATGGTATCTAGAGTGGCTTTCCTGTCAAAACTTCAGCAAATATCAAGAAATAAAGCAGGAGAAATTGAAAAGAAATTGTAAACAAGGCAAATAAATCATCTTCACCATGAAAGATTTCAGCCTGCAAAAGTCAACAAGTGCCTCTATAGCAACCTCTTGCTACTGATAAGAAGCCCCATACCTGCTTTGTGCAAGCCTTAAGATCACACTGGAAAAGAAAGCTTCAAGCTGTAGTTTGAGCTCAGTATGCAAATGATGATATAGGTTTAAAACAATGTCGCATATCATTGAAAGAAACAGCTCATCTTGCACCAAACTCAATAATCTGGGGTGTCAACGTATAGCAGTGCCACCCAATTCGATTGCCGAATTGATCAAACCCAACACAAAAAGTCCAAAATTCTCAAGAAGCCCTTTTCACTGTGACCCAGCTGCAACAGGAAAATTCCAGCAACAATCCAGAACCACTTTTCACCTACGGACACTGTATGGGTTCGCAGATTCGATGCCACAAACATTGCTGACATGAATCCAGCAACACCCCAGTAACACCAGCCTACTTGTCAATTAAACATGTGAACATTGTTGCTTCACTAACACCAGCCTACTTGTCGTCGGAATGACTAGAAACATATTTGATTCTCTGTAGTATCATATGGGCCTGATGTTTGTTCACAGAATCAGTCAAGGGATCAGCCCTGATCTCTTCTAGCTCTCTGGTGAGCAACTACCCCGTCCTAGCATTCTGTGATCCCAACCTTCTAAATCAATGTGTTCTGAAATTGTCCAAATAAGACGGGTAAAAATTCTAGGAGTATTCACCTCAAGCAGATCATGTACAAGTTGTCGTTGCAGATTTTGTAAACGTATTTCATTCAAAATCTGATCTTGAGATGCCCAGTGATTTTTGTTGTCCGATTTAGCAACGATGAAGATGTAATCGGATGCTGGTGAGCGATTAAGATAAACTCGCACAAAAAGAACCAGTGAAATCAAAACTGATTACAACAAATCAGTCAAGACAGTAAGTGATTTATGAGAAATTGAATAAGTTTGTGATGGATTGAAATCGAACAAACCTGTTAAACCCTTTCAGCGATTTGTCTAAAATTGACCAACATGTGATGAAAATCAATCGGACAAGACAGAAGTTGTGCGATAATGCCTAAATCGGATGAAGAGGTGTCCGATTTAGTTGAATACCGGTCACTGAAGTGTACGATTTAAGTGAAATCGGATACAATGTTGAACGATATAGTCAAAACAGGATGAAGAGTTAGAATGAAGGTTGAGCGATTTAGTAATCTGGATGAGTTGTTGCGTGACGAAGGCTTGAATACAGGTGAGTCTTTGAGCGATTTAGAATGAAACCGGATAGATCCTTGAACGATTTATGAATCTGGTAAGGTTAGTTGAGCGATTTACTAAATCGGATGAACAAACTTGAGCGACTGTGCTCAATGAAGATGAAGAAAAAAAATGGGCTGATGAAACTGTGTTGGGCCTAAAAAAGTTGAGCCTTGAGCGATTTGCAACCAAAAACACAAAAAACAAAATATTAACCAAAAAAAAGATCAAAACACTGAGTTTTTATGTCACACCCCGTTAAAGCGGAAACACGAGGTGTAACAGGTAATAAATAACATCATTCAAATTTTACAAAAGTTCAATTTAACATCCATAATCGAGATGGAATAGAAAATTTCTTTACAAAAAACTTCAATTATGGACTTAATCGATATCGCCATCAACATGCTCCAAACACTTCATTTACTTACTTCCTGAAAAGCATGAAGCATAAAACGAGTCAACTACAAAGAGTTGGTGAGTTCACGGGTTTTCACATGTACAAAACATTACAATGCATAATTCAAAACTTGCAAAACTATACACAACTTTTGCACATAATAAATGTAAATTTATAACGATGTTTAGAAACTTGAGACGCTACTGAGCCTTTCCTGACCAATGTGCCCCATTATTTTACGAACGACCATAAGTAGCCCGTACACGCACTTAGGTCTCGCAGTTCGTAATAGTACTAATTCAACGGTGGTCCAAATTCCACATGATTAGACCAATAAAACATAGGTAATGTGCATCCCTTTCTGGGTGGGACTGTCAACACAATAGCGGCTATCCACAATTACCACGGCCCGGGGACATGCCCGAGTTAACAAGTAGCGTTTACGGATGGGGACTTTATTTGGAAACATACTCCCAAGCACATCAATTTAGCATTTATTTCATGGTGCAAATAGTAACAAAACTTGACTAAACAGTTCTTTAGTCCAACGGTTTTGACTAAACAGTTCTTTAGTCCAACGGTTTTGACTAAACAATTCTTTAGTCCAAAGATTTTAAACAAAGCATCGACTAAACAGTTCTTTAGTCCAATAGTTATAAACAAAGCAATGACTAAACAGTTCTTTAGTCCAATGGTTATAAACAAAGTATAGTTTGCATATCTTCATGTTTTCCCCCAGTTTAAATAATCAAAAAACATTAAAAGTGGGGCCGTGAAAACTCACTTGTTAGACAATGAATATCCAAGGATTTGCTGACGTTTCAAGCACTGAACGTCCTGCCCTAACCTTCCTAAACTGTCCAATGACCAGAAATCAGATTACCTATGGGTTCTCAACAGAGATAAAGTTAAGTTATATCTTATATAATGCCAATGGGTTTATGAATTAAAGTTGATATTTTTTTTATTAATTTTTCTAAAATAGCCCAGAAATGTGTATATTTTGTAATCAATACCTTTGCGCAAAAAGCTGCCATTTAAATTCTAAATCTGACATTTTTGTCTTCACAAATTATTGCCAAAAAAAAGAACCTTCTTCTACTCTTTTTATGTCCAAATTTATACCCACCAAAATAGGGAGTTAAACAGACTCTTCCTAGATTTCAAGAACTAAAGATGGGTTTAAGGTAATCATCATTTCCCTACCCTTTTTGAGTGACACAGCCCCCAAAACAGATTGCACACTCTTCGAGTGACGGCCATTTGGGGGTCTAAGTTCATCATTTTCCAAAGATTTTTAAATTTGATTTAAAGCTAACACATTCAGCTAGCTTCTAAAAGAAGATCCACCTATTTTAACGAGTTTTTTACAGAATATAACCAATTTAAGATGCATGCAAGATTCTGCCAGTGATGTTCTTTTCGCACGATACTCTTGCATCAAGAACTTGAAGGTTCAGAACTTAACTTTATGGCTAGAAAACCCACATGCAAGTAACTTTACCAACTTTTTTTGAGCTCTAATGTTTGCAGATCATAAATTACCATCATTTGGAAGACATTTTCATGTCATTGATGTATAATCTCCCACCTTAGATTCTCCAGAAAGTTCGTTTTATAAAATATCAAGAAAAAGTGTAGAAAGTGGGGAAATCTTGATGAAGAACGGGAATAATGAAGAAAGTCCCTTACCTTTTGAATGAAAACTTGAATAATCCTCAAGGCGGATTAAGTTCTTAATGACGCTAGAAGGTGAAATCGGCTGGAGAGTGAGTTCTAGAGAGAAAGTAGGGAGAGAGAGGTTTATGGAAAGTGAAGATGAAAATGAGAATTTTCAAAGGAAGTGAGGTATTTATATGAGGGATTAAGATAAGAAAATGGGCCGGTCTCAAAGGCCCAAGTCCATTTAAATTATTTTTCTTTTAATCAATTTAAAGCCCATAAAGTTTATATCAAAATATAATTTGCTAAAAAAATATATTATTATTGTTATTAAATCAAAACTTCACCTTTTTGGTCAAATTATTTGGGCATTCAAATGGGACTTTTATTTTAATTTGGACTTTATAATATCAACTTTATTATTTTTGGAGCATTTGTTAATATATTTTGGTATTACGTAAGTTAACTTTATCCGCTACTCGTCGAAATAAGTCTTACTGAACTATACTTTTGGGAGCTAAGCCAGATGAATTCTAATCAATCATGACTAGATCCTAAATAGATATAGCTCTAAATATAGGTACCCTACAAATATGCTAACCTGATGCTCCAAGAATGACGGATGTCACATTTTAACACAAAAAATTTTAAAACACAAAAACGATTAAATCTTGAAAAAGAAATGATCAAACCACACAAATTTGTGAATAACAAAGATTCACATTGAAATTCCGCACAGATTGATTATGGTTTTAACATGAAAAACACAAAATTTTCCAAAAATTTTAGATCAATCTTAGAAAAAAATAAGAATACGAAGAATATTCAGAAAAAAAATCTTCAAATCTTGATTTCTTCTCCTGATTTCGAGCAAATCCTGCTCTGATACCAAATGTGAGTCTGTATGTTGATCAATCTTCATAAACCTTCAAGGATTCCATGGCAGATATATGATTTTCTTCAAGAACAATATTAGAGGAGAGGAGAGTTTGAGAGAAAAAGTCAACTTACAAGGTTTGGTCAAACTCTATATTACCTAAATTGATATTAGAATGAAGCTCTCTCTCTAAATTACAAAGAATAAACCCTTTATATAGGGTCAAACTAGAAATCACAAAGTCAAAGTCAAACTACACTAGAAAAGTCAAACACGATGACTTTTACAACAATTATAGACAATAGTAACCTTTCAAGTCGAATACAATTTACACTGAAATTCAGTCCTAACAAACTTAAATGCAAATGTTGAATGGTGGTGTTTAAGATGTATAGACCTGCAAGTGAAGAAGAGAGAATTGGAGAAAAAAGGGATTATTGTAATGCTCTGTTTTCGCACAATGATACCTGAATGGAACTTTGAATTTTTATGCTCTGCTTCTTTTTAATATTGTTTTTAGAATATGAATTTTGATTTACATAAAACAAAAACCTAAATAAACGTTGAAGCTATTTCGGTTACCACGTAAAAGAAAGTTGCTACCCCATTCCCCAAACATAGAAACTTGATTAATGATACATGAAAGGAACTTCGAGATGTTGAAGTTGCTGGAAGCTGAAACGCAGAGTGATGCAGGTTTGAACGATGGCCGGAGGGGTGAAAACGTAAAGTAGTTGGAGGTTTGGAGATGGCCTAAGAGGGTGAACAATGGTGCAGGTTTTGAAACTACGGGATCATATATGTGAGAGAGAGAGAGAGAGAGAGAGAGAGAGAGAATTCTACAAGTTTAAAAACAAATTAAAAATTGTAACCACAAACTTGAAAGGTAGTTCATCGATTATAAGCATCTTCGCCAATGCTTTCCGAACAGCCTCTTGATTAAATACCCAATTAGTAAAAACATTTTCACTATTTTCAGACTTGGAAGCTTGGAATGTCAACATAGATTATTTGATTTCTTTAGAATGTGGCTTTTTAAGGTAATAAAGAATGTGACATTTTGAGGAAGCGCCTTGCTTTTTTACCTTTGGCCACATACATTTCCCAAAATATTGACACTTTCCTGTAACCAACACATCCTCACTATTTAAAACTTTCTCAAACTGATCCCAGACTTGAGATCTTGTTTTTGTAGCTTTCCATTTCCTAGTTTCAGGAGTAGATTGAGACGGAGCAAATGATGATGTAGGAGCAGAACTATCAAAATCAGACATCTTTAATTCTAGATAGCAGTGAAATATTAAAATCATAACAGTTATGAGTTAACAAATCAAGAATGTTGAAATGACCAATTCACCCTCATAGTCAACGAAAAAGTTGGATGACCGTTAGTGTAAGGGACCATATTCATAAAAACTACATACGTGGAGGTTTCTTTTCTGATAAATAAAGATAAAAGACCAAATCCGTAAGTATTGACATACCTTAGGGACCAAATCTGTAATTTACTCTAGTATCAATAAAACATTATACATACATAGATAACAATGATCTATTAGAAGATTTAATTTGAAACATAACATCCAACTTTTGGAATATATAATCTGGTTTTTGTTATGAATTTGTAGCTGCTATTAAATATTGCAGAAAAAAGGTGCCACTAAAAAAAATCATTCACGAATTTGAAAAGAAATGGTTGTATGTAATAGCTTGCTATTAAGAAGCCTAAATGTGGTATAAAGATATATAAGTAAATGGATGCAACTAAAGATGGATGAACAGACTGTTGAATAGATGTTATATATCATATCAGCTAAGCTTGATTCCCATTGCACCAATCCTTTCTTCCTCCTTGATTATAACAAGTTCAACTTGAAGGAATCAGATTATAAGTGAGGAATGAGGAGTAGGAGTGTGTAATGCATCAATGGTTGTAATGTGGGAGAAACTGGTCCGTCAAATTTTTGAAATGGTCGGTTTCCCCTTCGAGAAGCTGCACAACCTGAAGTAATCAAGTTTCATCAATAGCTTTACCTCAAATTAGTTGTAGATGAGGGTAATCAAGTCTACTTCAATTTAAATAAATAACCAAAGTGTATGCATATATGTCTTAAAACACAATTTGTATGCAGTAAGATTATTGATGCATAAAACAAATAGTAATTACCTCTCCCATGGATGGACGTTTCTCAGGGTCAACTTTCACACACAAATACGCTGTTTTGGCCATGTGATACAGTTCAAAGGGGTCATATGAATCACCCAAGCGTTGATCAATTAGATCATGCAAAGCAAGGCTCTCAACTAATGGTTCCGCCTGTATTACAAGAAAGATATTAAGACAAGAAATGAATGTATATATATATATATCATAAGAAAGATATTAATACAAGAAATGAATATATGTATATATATATATATATTACAAGATTGATTGTGATCAGAACTTATAATTAGTTTCAAACCCAAATGTCATACCCATTGTCTCAGGGATTGATGGTGATCTTCACTATTTGAACTAACAGCCTTTCGTCCTGATATTAGTTGTATAAGAGTAATGCCGTATGCGTAAACATCTGTTCTCACAGAAACCATACCATTCTCTGCATACTCTGGCGCAAGATAACTGCAAAATGTAAAACAACTCATCAATTATTCATCTTCCATCTCCTAAAGTAACTACATTCCCTTGTTAACCCCTATTTGATAATAGTACTGTACTAGTAGCTACAACAGTCTGCTTTGTATTATACTCCACTATTAATATTAATCTAACACAGTAAGAGACAAGACTATCTAAGGATATTGATTTTTTTCCAGTTTGCTTTTTCATTTTTTATACATTTTAGTTTCAGTTCGACAAAGCTTCTACCATTTCTTTTCCAGTCAGTTTAATTAATTATGCAGCATGTATGTACTCTCATAAAACATAATATCATGAAGAATTCAAGGCAATTTTAGACAGCTTCTCACCCCAATGTACCAAGTATTCTAGTCTGAATAGGAGAATCATTTGTCTTCCATTTTGCAAGGCCAAAGTCACCTAACTGTGTGAATAAACATAACTTGAATTAGAAGAAACCAAAATATGACATAATTTCTATAACTTGTCAATTAAGGTTTCAAGTGACCACTCAAAGAACAAACCAAATTATATCTCGCCCAAAGTAAAATGTAACCAAACCCGGCTTGTGAAAAATGTGTGGGAGAGAGAAAGGCAGATCTGAAAAATACTTAGGAAGGACATGAACACAGGAGTTGCTTACTTGGTTCTAGCTAGCTTCTACAGAATCCATTTTTATAGAAATACGTTTGTGTAACGAATTGAGAAGCTAACATAAAGCTCCTCCAACAACTGGAGGTCAATACTTCAGCATTCTGCATGTTTTTTTGCTTTCTACTTCCATCTCGTTAGTGCAAGATCAAATATTTTGCTTCCCATAAACTTTTTTTTTAGTTTGCACACTTTTCACAAGCCCGGGTCTGCATCGAAACAACCGCTCAACTCTTTAGACTAGAAGTCATGCCTGCATACATCCCCCAAGACCCACCCAGATATAATTGGCTTGTTTGGTTTGGTTTGATATCAATTGGTCCTGTGTGATCACCCACAGTACCTTGGGCCTGATAACTAGTAGCTTTTAGAAATACTATCTATCACGTTAAAAAGGAAAAAAAAAACATATTTGTGCTTAACAATGCAGCACCAAATGCTCTTGCCGTCATTATCTTATATAAATGTCAAACAATTGTTATACTTCTTCCATCTGTATATATGTCTCTTCATTTCCATTTAATCCTTCGCTTCCATTTTGCACCCTTTGTCAAAGTACAAAAGAAACTAGTCATGTTTCATGCCTAATGTCTAACTTTTTAAGATGCATTACAGGAACTGATTCAAAATAATGCAGTTCTTCTAACTATGCTTTCAGACCTAGGGCACTTAAATTACAACAGAGGCATGAGTTTTAACATGTGTGCACTGTTACATAAATGGTTCATGATCTACTTCCCTAGGATGTTAAAGTAGACAAGCACTCCGGAGGTACTTGTCCTCACATCCACGGACGGACCCAGAATTTTTTTCAAATGGTGACACCATATAATTAATATAGTATAATATACATCTAAAAATAATTATAAAAAATATGGTTTTTATGGTACCGATAGGGCTGTAAACGAACGCTGACCGTTCGGCAGGAAGTTCGTTTATGTTCCTTTAGTTAATAAATGAACGAACATGAACTATTTTCTTTTGTTCGTTTAGTTAAACGAACGAACATGAACAAGAGTCTCGTTCGTTCATTTATGTTCGTGAACGTTCGTTCATGTACCGTTCGTTTATATTCATTTGTTTATGTTCGTTTATATATTAAGTTTAATATATTATCTTTTATTTATTTACTTTGAATTCAAATAATATTTATTAATGTTCGTTTAGCTCATTCATTTATGTTTGTTCGTTTACGTTCGTTTAGCATGTTTACGAACGAACATAAACGAATACGAACACACCTTATTTCTAAACGAACGAACACGAACACAAAGATTTTCGTTCGTTTACCGTTCGTGTTCGTTCGTTTGTTCAGTTAAGTTAAACGAACGAACATGAACAAGCCTCCGTTCCTGTTCGTTCGGTTCGTTTACAAACTCCTAAACTTGTACCCGACGCTTCTTCAACTTTTGAAAAACGGTCTATATATACCCAAAAATAATTACAAAAAGTATGGTTTTGGTTATTTGGGCTTTGTTTTGTTTGGGTTTTAGTTGCACCATTTGGATTTCAGGGAAATACGGTAGCACCTTCTAAAACGATACGGTAGCACCGTTAACAAACCTAAATTTTTTTACCCTTCGGCCGCGAAATAATACGGTGGCACTTGCCACCCATGCCACCACATTAGGTCCGCCCATGCTCACATCCATGGGATAGATCTGTATATAAGGTGCACCACATTGTGCCTAAGTAGAAATTGAGGGGCAGGCCCGTTCCTGACATTTTATGCCCTGGACAAACGTAAAAAGAAGGCTCACCGCAAGAAACAAGGCTTTTAGCAACGACTTTTGTTGTCGCTAAAAGTCCATTTATCATTAGAAAAAATATATAACAACAACATGTTGTCACTATAACTTGTGGCGGAAACATGTCTTCGCTAAAAGACGTATCATCAAAGCTCACTTTTCTTGTAGTGACTATCGGTAAGTACGAATAAATGTTTTTCATTAGTATAAAATTGAGTATAAAAAATGCTAATAATTTACTGAGAAAATAAGTCTTATTTATCTTTATTATAGATATATAAGAAAGTACTTAAATTTACGTACTTCTTATTAGGTAATTTGAAATCAAGATTATAGAAACTATGGTTGATAAATTCTTATAAAAGGTAAGAATTTTTTTAATTCATAACAAGAAATATGTGTTATTTTGATACAAAAAGAGAATTCTTATGAATGAAGTAATCGTGAGGGTCAATGAGAGATCAATAATAAAGAAGATTATCAAGGTTTTCTAAAACAAGTAGACAAATGAGGATCAATAAGAATATGAAGGAGAAGATGATCTATTGAGATCCAATAAAAATAAATAATGAATTAAACATATAATATGCAAACTCAACAAATGATTGTTTGAGCACTTAAATAGAATATTGTGGTGTGGTGGAATTCAATGAAAAATACGTAAGTCAAACAATTGATGAAAATATTTAAATTCTATTTTTTTTTGCTCAACTAAAATAAGATATTAAGATTAAAAGTTTATGGAACATGACATATATAAGAGACATTACTAAATACTTCTAGTATAAAAAATTTATTGATTAATCACAAAACCATGAAACACGTCATAAATTATAAGAACAATATATTGATTGTCAAACAATAGTAAAATATTTTATGTAAAAGCAAAAATAGATAACAATAGTCAACAAAAACAATTAGAACGACATAACCAAATAACAATAGTCAATAAAAACAGAAATTGATAGAAATATCCAACAAAAATATATAGCAATAGCAAGCACGTGATATTAACGTTGAATTGTTGAACCACAAAAACAGTCAAACATATAGAGATGACAATAGCCAATATTTTTGCACCTTGTTAGAGATAAAAAAATAATTAGAGAGACATAAAATATTATATAATGAATGACCAATTTTATTTTATTTTTCTTCTCCAATATAATTAGTTAATATATTTTTTGGCGCTTATTATCTACTAAATTCTTTTTGCCTTTTATTATATGTTACAATTTTTTGGGTTTCTTTAATTTATTAAATTCTTTTAGACTACTATTGTATTTTAAGGAAAAAATTTGGGCACCTGATATTTTTGGGTCCTGAGCGTGCGCCCGTGCTGACCTCCCCGGGGACCGCCCTGTTAAGGGGCTATATGACTATTTATAAGGTTTTCAAGTAGATATTGTCACAATAAGATGGGCAAGCTAGAAACCTTCCATAATCAACACTAGATTACCCTAAAGACAACTGAAACCAAAGACCCTTTACTAACAACTCTAATCCCTCTTATCACTACACAATTTATTATCATTAAACCCCAAAGTAGACCCTCAACACCCATGTTTAGCGGACCAATGTCATTCCCTGTCAGTAGCAGTCTTTACTTAATATATTAACTATCACGTCTGGTACATTACGAACGACTGTCTTGGAACACACCTATGCATTTTGCATGGTCAACCTACATATCATAGGAACTGCATCCTCTGTTTCTTCATCGCCATACAAGGAAACAACAGTCGAGTACCTCAATAGAGGACTCATGCCTGACTGCTTAGTTTCCTAAGAACCTCATCGACATACTAAAGTACTAGATGAAGAAACCTAGTTGAACAACAAAGGCATTTATGTTCCATAAATGGGAACAAAGCACCCAAGCATCTGATAAATAAGTTAGTCCTTTTTCATCCACCTCCACGACAAACCAAAAATTATAGGAAAACCCATTAAAATACAAGTTTAAGCAATATATTGCTTGGTAAAAATTACCATAGGCACGAAGTCATGTGTGAGCAATATATTGCTTGGTCGAAGATCCCGATGAATGATTGGACTACTGCGACACTCTTCATGAAGAAATCTCAATCCTTTGGCAGTCCCTATAGCTATTGCATGTCTTTGATGCCATTCAAGACCATTTGCTGATTGATCTATTAATCCATGAAATAAAATAAAAAGTAGAAAAAAGAAGCAAAGAAAAAGGTGCCAGCGTTAGAATAATAGAAGAGATATGCTGAAATGAAACCTATTAGTAAAATATATTTGATTAACAAATAGCTAAAATACCAGTGATATAGGAATGGTTTTAGGAAAACAATCTAATAAGTTGCTTACCAAAGAGATGCCACTCAAGTGATCTATTGCAGATATATTCATAAACCAATATGTTAATGTTTTCCTTGCAGCAATAACCCAACAGCACCACAATGTTTCTGTGTCGTGCAAAACTCAGAACATATATTTCGGAATGAAATTCTTCAAATCCTTGTGTGCTGGCTTGTTTCCGCACCTTAGCAGCAATGATCTGCCCATCACTGAGCTGACCCTTGTAAACTCGACCATAACCTCCTTCACCTAGCAAATTCTCATCCGAAAAATAATTTGTTGCAAGATGTATCTCTGAGAAACTAAATTTCATGGATTCTTTGATATACAATTCTGTCGTCATCCCACAAGCATCACATAGAACAGGGGTAGTAGACGATCTCTTTCTCCTAGGACTTGTTCCAATGATCAGTGAAGCATTGCTATGCTTATTTCCAGCTCGAGATAGGCTACCTGCTTAAGAGATCCAAGTAATATGAGAGACTCAGATGCACTGCCTTGCATTTGAAGATATAACATTACACCTAAAGTATAATAATTAATAAAAACATACAATATAAATTGCATTTCATTCTTTACTGATTCTACAATCATTATAATATTATTCATTTTGGATGCATCAGGGTAATGAATTCATAATGGCCCATACTTAATTGAGTTGGAGCAAATTTCAATAGAATGCTATTCCAAACAATGCAGTCATTTGACGATTGTGTGCATATATACTACCGTATTCTCTTTTCAACCCATCTTAACTGGTAGGTACCATGACCTTATTACCCAACCTTCAAGTTTGTCCATTTCCAATGGTGCATTTTCCTACATCAACAGATTAAGTTAAAAGAAATCTTAAACCCAATAGTGACTTGGTGGAACTGTAGGTTGTAGGCAAAAACCAATTGGCATGAGAAATAACCAAAAAGAACCTGCTATCAAAATCTCATAATGCTTAAATGTTCTCGATGTGTCATTTCACGAGTGGTAGTAAAAAACCGAATGCCCGGACCAACGAAAGGGTTCAATAAATCCCTTGTTGCTTAACTGACTGAAATCTTCACTACTTTAAGGGGAAGTAAATAATAATAGGAAGACCTTAACTTATGACCTTTAGGAAACAGAATGGTGATAGCACGTATATCCTAGTTACATATCCTGGTAATATGCGCACCCAAAAAATCAATAGCTCTCAAAAAATCTGTATATGCAGCAGACATGATGTTCTACCTTTAGACTTAATGACTATCAAGTACTAGAGTCAACAAACATTTCCTAGATGCAAATTTAGTTGATCACGAGTTGGCAACTTCCCGTGCTTTGCTTTACTCCTTGGCGCAATGGTAGTGAGTTTCCATTAGGGGATGTGGTGGCTACAGTTGTGTACCCATCTAAAATCCTACATTTTAAACTCCCTTACTAAGCCTCCCTACTCATATATCCCTTCAGGTGTGTTTGCTTTTGTCTACCTCCACAAGAATCAACATACCAAACTAGACACATGTGTTGTCCGGTGCTTATTCTTGGGATATGGTTTACACAAGAAAGGATTCAGGTGTTCTGACCCGACCACTAATAAAAACTATATCACCATCTGAATACTTCTACTCTCCACCGATACCCAATTCTTCCCTTCAGGAGGAGACTCAAGTAGAAGAGCCAAATTGGTTGTTGGCCCCCTTGCATGAGCATGGAACTGCTAATAGAGAGGATGACTGCATGAGGTACCACCAAACATTGAAGAACCAGAAATACAAGTAGAAGAACCTGAAAACGAAGAAGCAGAAAATTTTCAGTCCCCTCACTCCTTAGTACCTAAAGACCCGCCTCTGCCTCAGAGCGTCCCTGAGGTAAGTACTATACTACACCGTTATATATAAACGAATATTTTGGATTCTTCTACTGGTTTTGAATTTGCCTGTTAGACACCATTGTGGAAAACCACCAAACAGATAAACCCAAGGTCTATCCAAGCACTCAAGAATTTCACCCCAACACTATCCTCTTGCCATATTTCAAGTAGGGTTGAAGAAGAATTGTCTGATCCAAGATGGGCAAAAGCAATGCAGGAAGAACTTGAGGCGTTAAAGAATAATAACACTTGAAACTCATCACGGGAGGGGAAAAAATCAGTGGGATGCAAATGGGTGTTCTCAATAAAATATAAGATAGATGGATCAATTGATGGATTGGTGGTAAAGGGTTTTACCCAAACATATGGCATAGACTACCCAGAAACCTTCTCACCGGTAGCGAAATTGAACACCGTTAGAGTCTTAATATCTGTTGCGGCAAATTTTGACCGGCCACTACATCAACTTGACGTGAATAATGCTTTCCTTCATGGAAAGCTTGATGAGGAAGTTTACGTGGATACTCTCTACCAGGATAGATAGGATTAGGCAGGAGCAAAATCTTTTGTAAATTGGAGAAGGCGTTGTATGGGTTAAAATAGTCACCACGAACGTGGTTTGGCCAACTCAGTTCGGCTATGAACGTGGTTATCACCAAATTAACTCTGGCCGCACCCTCTTCCTAAAACACTAACGAAACAAGGTGACAACGTTGACAGTCTATGTAGACGATATGATAATTAATGATGCGGCCGAGATCTCAAGACATCAAAAGCAATTATCTATCGAATTTGAAATGATGAACTTGGGAGGCCTCAAGTATTTTTTGGAATAGAGGTAGTGAGATCAAGAAAAGGCACATTTCTCTCCCAACAAAAATACATATTAGACTTATTGGTGGAAGTGGGATTCCTATATAGAGTCCATCCATGGAGACACCAATCATGGAGAATCACAAGGTTGGGGAATATTTGGACCAGGTGCCAACTGATAGAGTTAGGTATTAAAGACTAGTAGGGAAGCTCAGTTACTTATCTCACACTCATCCATGCATTACTTAAGTCCTAAGTGTAGTGAGCCAATTAACGCATAACCCGAGTGAAGACCATATGGGTGTTGTAATTTGAATTCTATGGTAGCTAAAGTAATCAGCAGGAAACTTAGGGGGCATGTGTTTCGCATATTCTGAAGGAATCTGATTGAATTGGAATATTGAATTCCATTGACTAAATTTCATTCCCTCGGTTGATTCATTCTTTTTCACGAAAGGAATCTTCAAAATCCTACAAATTTCACAAATAAATAACTTTAACATTTCTTAGCAACTACATGGTATTTTGATGGAATGAAATTATCTATTTTCATAATGTCAAATATGCCCTTAACCCAATATACTTTAAACTCATAAAACCCAATATGACCATCATTGACCACCTTCGACCATCGTTGATCTGAATCACCGACGGCCACAACTATTTACGACCACCGCCATCTGAGACCATCGCCATCGAAATCACTGTCGACCACCACCGCTGAGCATCGCCATTTGAATCACTGTCGACCACCACCGCTGAGCATCACCATCTAAATCACTACCGACCACCACTGCCCACGACCGTTGATCTGAACCACTGCCCTATCACTGACATCTAAACCACCATGGACCACCATCGATATGAACCATCCCCAACTACTATCGATCTGAATCACCGTTGACCACCGCCAATATGAACCACCGTCGACCATCACCGATCTGAACAACCACCGATCTGATCCATCGCCGATATGAACCACATCCGACTGTCGCCACCTCAAGCACCTCTGACCACCACCGATCTGAACCACTGCCGACCATCGGTGACTACCACTGATCTGAATCACCGTCGCACACCGCCGACCACCAACGTTTTGAACAACCACCACCGATCTGGAACTATCGTTGACCACCTCTATCTGAATCACCGCAGACCACTACCATCTGAACCACTACGGACCACCGTCATCACCGTTGAATTAGTAATGTCGTTTGGTTATTTGTGTATTTTATATTATTTTACATATTAAATAATTATTTTATTAAAATATTTTTAGTTTTACAAAAAATAAAATTTTTAAAGAAGGCATTTTGGTCATTTACTAATATTTTATTTCAATTCTAAAGCTACTATCTTGTGAACCAAACAGACAGATTTCAAATCCTTAACATATTCCATTCTAATGTCTGTCAAAACCAGGTGGTCAAACCTGATAACGTACCATTCCAATTCCTTAAAGTTAAATTCCTTTAACAAATTCGATTCCATCCAAAAACATTCTGCAAACCAAACCCCACGTGAGTTACGTGGAGGAGCAATAAACAAATGGTGGTAGCCCTGTCCAGTGCTGAGGCTGAGTTTTGAGGCATGGCAAAAGGATTATGTGAACTTGTTTGGATTAAGAAGTTGCTAACAGAGGTCGAATTTCCTCTTTACTAGGAAATGAATTTATTTTGTGACAACAAGGCTGCTATCACCATATCCCAAAACCCAGTTGAAGACAACCACCGAAAGCGTGTGCAGATAGATCGACATTTCATCAAGCAGAACTTGGTAGAGAGGATCATTCAGTTCCCTTTCGTTAAATCTAAAGATCAACTTGAGGGGGAGTGTTGGCTTAATCTCAATCTGCCAATTTTTTGAGATTTCCATTAACCTTGTATGGAAATATTAAACATGGGAATATATGTCCTCATTCAAGGGATATCACAATCATATGGTAGCTGTGTTTTTTTGTTTAGCCATAAAATAGCTTCCTAAATAATCTCTATATATTGTGTACCCTACTATTTGTGAAATATAACAGAAAACACCATTTGTGCAAAAATGTGATAGCAGTTCCTGACCTGATCCGTCTTGCTTTGATGCACAATGAATATCGTCAGTTAATATGGAACCTTGACCCCACGACTTATGCATCAATGAAGTCAGATGTTTCTTTGAAGGCATTTCAAGGTTTTCAAATGAACCAAAGGATGCAGAGTAACTATGAGAGATAATTGACTGGTCCACATTTTCCGTGTCCGGTGGAGCTGACAACTGAACATGCTTTGACCTGTAAAGAACCACTTTAATCTCGGTGTTATCTGTGCCAGTAGTGGGCTCAGTGGTCAAAATCCTTATGCTCCAATCATCTGCAACTAATGCAAGCTTGCAAAGGATTTGACCTTGGTAAAACTTCTCATCCCGTTTCAAATGCCTGTCACAAATTAAATTGAATTGAAATATAATCTAAATATTCATTAAATCAGAAAAATGAGTGTCCATCTAAAAGGACTGTAACTAGAGGGATTACGTCGTGTTGGCATAGATTATGTTAAATCATGCATGCCTCAATATCATGTGGGATGCTCACAAACAAAAGTAATAAGAATTAATCCAGCTCAAATGGACAACCATCAACTTTATCATATTTCTTCCAGCAACAATGACTGTTGTTCATAAGTTGAAAATACTTCAGCTAAAAAGTGTGGTTAACATGCATGAATTTATGTTGCCCACTGTTATTTAACATCCTTTCGAGTTTCTTTATTATAAAGTTCAAAGAATTTTATTGATTGATTAACCTAAATGTGTTGACTAAGATACACATTACAGATGGACTAGCAATCTTACCATATTTAGTATCTACAATAGAATAATACTTGGGATATAATACTACTTATGATACAAGAGATATGGTATAAGATGAAACTAATTATCCTATAAGAGATATTGGTTATGCCCCTCAAGCTGCAGGTGGGAAAAGACGTGCAACTTGGATCGTAGAAAGGTAATAGAAGTAGGAAATGATCAAGACAAAATCCAAGAAACAAAGACCTATCTTGACAAGAGTTTTAGCATCAAAGACCTTGGCCCTTTGAACTACTTACTTGGAAAAGAAGTAGCTCGAATGATGGATAGTCTAGTCCTAATCCAAAGAAAATACACCCTAGACATTTTAGAAGACAGTGGGATGCTAGGGTGTCGGCCATGCTCTTTTCCAATGGAGCAAAACTTGAAACTCAAAAAGGACAATGGAGAGCTTCGTGTGGATGCCAACATGTACCGAAGACTTGTGGGGAGGTTGCTATATCTCCAAGCCACAAGACCTGACCTCATATACTCTATAAATGTTCTAAGCCAATTCGTCTCTGATTCTCAGCAAAAACACATGGATGCGGCTACAAGGGTTCTGAGATATCTAAAGGCAACACCAGGACAACTGTTTGCTTTCCAAAGTAGGGGGAACCAAGTTAGTCACATATTGCGATGCTGATTGGCTTGGATGTTCTTTCACGAGGTCACGAACGGGATACGTCTTAATCTTGGGGGGAGCCCCGTTCCCATGGAAGTCAAAGAAACAGTCAGTTGTCTCTCGCTCCTCGGCTGAAGCCGAGTAACGTGCCATGGCCACCACCGTTAGTGAAATCATATGGATGCGTTGGCTCCTAAAGAACCTTGAAGCTAAGCAAAACGGACCTATACCCCTCTTTTGTGACAATTAAGAGGCTCAACATATCGCAAACAATAGTCTTCCATGAACACACCAAACATGTCGAGATGGATTGTTACTTCGTTAGAGAACGAGTCAAAACTCAAGAAATATAGCCACTTCACATTGATACGAAGATGCATATAGCAGATCTCTTTACCAAAGCATTGGGAACTCAACAACTTGAGTCTTTACTCAACAAGTTGGGCATGCGAAATTTACATGTTCCACCTTGAGGGAGAGTATAAATTTCCATGATGTTCTCCATGTTTCTCTCCTACTATTTTGTTGTAATAGTTCCTTATTTAGCTCTAGATTTATAGCTTTCCATTGTTAGTGTAGGAATGTATCTTCTAAAATTATTTTGATTTCCTGTTGTATTATATATAGAAAATTACAAAGAAAGAAGATTTCTTTAGTTGCACTACAAGTCAAATCATGCTTAGAAATACTTTAAAAGACCTAACAATATGTTGTTAGGTTAATGCGACATATAATACAATTAACCAAACCCTAACAATGAAGTTTTCCATCTTATCACTTATTTGAGCTCTAGACTATAACTACCAATTCTTCGATAATATGCGTTGACGAAGTTTGACAGGAAACAATATGATCCATCTTGGCATAATCTCAATCCAATAGTTCCTCGAGTCATTAATTTTTGACACATACAATAAACTTTATATGTAAAGTGCCAAATCCAACCTCGAAGTTTGCCGGCCAGTGGCTTTAAGATGCGTCGACTAGTAAAATAAAGGCAATAACTTTAAGTTGGTACTAGAAACTACAATAACAAATCTGTTGCAATATATTGAGCTAAACAGTAAGAGTTGGAAACTTCACTTGTTTCATTAATTATAATTAATTAAAGCCTACCTATCAAGGATGACCCATGTTGCATTACATGCTGAAGCCTCCTGTTGAATAATCTTTTTAGTAGGAGTTCCACAAGTAATCTTCACTTCTATGTCAACCTAAAAAAATCAGGTGGAGAAAGAAAATAACCCATAAAATGAACACATCTAATAAAGAATTAGGTGCTCAAGAAAATACATTAATTAATGGGGAGATGTGGATGAACTTGAAATGTCTAAACCAAACTTATGTTGCAATATTAGATGATAATGGAATAGGTAAAGTTAATCTAGATAACAACAAATATCTCAGCTACAGTTTGCCTGCCAGAGTAAAAAGTCACAAAAATAATGTTTTGCTAGCTTATATTGAAGGCATGTTTTTAGAATTTTCCATTTTATTTACCTTCTCAACTTTTTGCCAATCACTGAGCATGACATTCTGATACAGCGAGGTTCCAACAGTTAATGAGGTTTTCAGCATATAATCAGGAAAAGAAGAAAACGGACTCAAAAGAAGCTCGAAAGTTGGCATAGAAAATGGCGCAAACAGAAACCGACGCTGACGCTGGTCCCCTACGGCTCAACCCATGCCCAACCTCCTATAGTACAATTAGATGCAGTTTCTGCAAGCCTCCTATAGTTGGATCAGGGATGTGGTTGGATATGTAGGGTGGTTTCATAAATAATACCCCATCAAATAGATTAGCCTGTAAAGCTTTCGAACGTGAGAGTAAAGGGAGTTAGTAGCATTAGGAGAAGGGAAGCAACTTTTGTCAAGTTGGTCACAGAAAACATAAGCAACAAAGATTATCTACCATCAATGACCTTGACTTTCAAAAGGATGTTGTACAACATTAAAAAAGGAACAAAAGCATTGTGGAATCTCATAAAGGACAATGTATACATACAAAGCATGCATCTATCACATTAAGCTCTAAAAGAAATCATGTGAATTAACCACCAAAAATCAGATATCGTAATTAATTATGAACACGTACCAAAAACACAACCAAAACAAATAGGAGGAAGAACCATAGCTAGAAATAGAATTAACTAAAGTTGATGTGAGTTTAGAGTGATCTGTAGAGTTTCTAATTTAAGAATGGTAAACTCATCATCATGTCTAGGTTCAATAGTAAAAGTGTAGCACTTCGAACCGGAAAACACCTTATTATCTTTATCTGGTCATACTGTATCGTGAATGCATAAAACATATAACTTGTTTTGTATGCGTTGCCTTACCTACCTTTTTTGTATGTTTTTAGAGTACCTACTCATTACTTTTTCATACTCATTTTTTCTCTTTCTATAGTCACCATATACTAGTCCTTGTTCATTCGCATTCTTGCATAAATCAGGGGTTTATATATATACCAACAGTTGTTTTTAGATGGAGATCAGGTATGCGTACATCTTTCATCTCACCATCCGCCACACCCTACTTTCAAGTGGGATTTACTGAGTCAGTTTGGTTTTGGTTTTGGTGTTTCTTGTCTTAAATCATAGTAAGAAAACACCCTTGTCTCATTAAATGTTTGAAGAGAAAACCTCAATATAGGATACTTTAGGTATTATGAAAAACATTTATTACCCCTTCTTCTTTGCAGTCTTCTGCACTTCTCCGTAGCATTTTGACATACATCTCAAGTTTTAATTGGATTTCTTCTTCCATGGCTCTGATGTTTACTTTCTCTATCTGCATCTGGTAACCAACTGAGCAAGAAAAAGGAGTAGTTCAGCAATGCAGAACATCCAAACTAATTTAAGATGGAGGGAAGTAGAGAACTGGACAAATATTATTATATTTAAGGTGCAGTGACTACCAAATGAAATATACAAATGCATCCATCATTGTAGTGTATATAATTATGGACAAAATGTTGCATAATAAATGCTGGCATCATTAATTACACCCATAGCTCAGAAATATGATAACTCAGAAAGTATTACTACCAACTTTGAACAAATCATCACTGGTTACATATCACCAAATGTCAACAATTAATGCATGCATATGAAAACTAACAACACTTCCTATGCACGTCAAAACTCTCGTCGTATTAGTCAAGCCTCTACAACCCATAGGTTTTAAGTTCATGAGTTTAGATATATGGGGGCCGCTGTGAGTTTGTTGAACGTTTTCAAAAAATAAAATCTATTGTTGAGATAATGCTTTGAATTTCTTTTGTTTTTGGTAACTTTTGGGATTTCCTTATCATACCTAGATTAGGAAACTTTTAGTTATCCTTATCAGATTAGATTCTAGGGATCTATAAGTATCTCTTAATAGATGTTCTAGAATTATGGAGAAAATAGTCTGAACTAGTTCATCATCATAGCATCTCTGGAACTAGTGTAATATGTTTATTTCTTTCGGTATAATAAAACTTCTTCTCTTTTATTAACTTCAATCCCACATTTAATATTTTGTTTTGCTTCTCTTGATCAATAGAGGTTCTTGATTTCGTACAACAAATTGGTACCAAATCCAGTTCGGTCCATTACTCATCCGTGTTTGTAATCAAGCGAAACGATGTCACCAATGAGCATAAAAATCGACAAGTGTACAGGAAGAAACAGTTTTGATCTATGGTAGATAAAGATGAGAATTTTTCTTAAGTCACAAGGACTATGGGCATCACTATCAAAAGAGAATGGAGGCATCTGAAAAGGAACTTGCAAACGTTGAGGTCGACCATAGTCTTGAATCTTTGGAAGAAAGGTCACATTCGACGATCCTACTATGCCTGTCCGATGATGTTATTACCGAGGTAGCAGACAAAGAAACGAAAAGAAACGACATCAGGTCTCTGGTTGAAGTTGGAGAGTTTATACATGACAAAATCTCTAACTAACAACCTGCTTCTCAAGCAAGTTTGTTCGGTATCCGTATGATGGAAGGTACACCTCTCAAAGAACACCTTGACAAACTAAATAATATATTACTGGACCTTCATAATATGTGAGTCAAAATAAATGACGAGGATGTTGCCCTTATATTGTTGGTTTCATTACCATCGCATATGAAAATTTTGTGCAATTTTATGTTGTTGGAAAAGAAGCTGTGTCTCTAGAAGAAGTAAGGTCAACGCTACATTCCATATAATAGCGCCATAAAGAATCCGAAGAAGCAGTAGAAAATCATGCTGCTGGTCTAATGGTCAGTAGTGAAAAGGGGTCCGAGTCTGGGAAGAAGAAAATCAAGAAACAATTCAAACCCAAGGAACCAAAAGCGAATGACATCTGCAATTATTGTGAAGAACCCGACTATTGGAAAAACAACTGTCCGAAGAAAAAACACAAGGGCAGTTGCACAAGGTGGATAGATAATGATTTTGAAGAGGATCTGCTTCTCGTGGAAGACGTAATACCTCACCAACCTGATAAGTAGGTATTAAATTCTGGTTGCTCCTATCACATGTGTCCTAACAGGGAATGTTTCGACACCTATGAGGAATTCAATGGAGGTAACATTGTTATGGACAATGATGCTGCTTGCAAAATCGTGGGTATCAGAACCATCCAAATTCAAACAGATGATGAAAAACCAGAATCTTAACAGAAGTTAGACATATTTCACATTTGACAAAAAACTTAATATCTCTTGGAGTTTTGGAAGCTAAGGGTTGTAAGTTTTCAGGTGAAGGTGGAGTTATGAACATAAGCAAGGGTTCATCGGTGATACTCAAAGGAGTCGAACAAAACACCTTGTACATCCTAGAGGGTACTAATTGATTGATTTTGCTGGTGTAGCTTCTCCATCAAGAACTTCCCAAAATATGACTTAGTTGTGGCATATGCGACTTGGTCACATGGGTGAAAAGGGGGATGCAAATCTTATCCAAACGAAACCTTCTACCACAAAGTTGCAAACTTTGAGTTTTGCTTCTCTTGATCGATCGAGGTTCTTGATTTTGTACAACACCGATTATGGAGGAGCTTATTCAAATTTTCATATATAAACTAAAAAGGACATCTATACAACAAAATTTCTGATATGGCTCAGATACAAGTAAGCCATGAAACTTGAGTTAGACAATACAATTAATGTATCTATTAGTCTGTAATGAGTTAGCAGCTCACCACCCACAGAACTCTAACTCTAGTTGCAACTGCAATAAGAGCAATTCATAACCTTACTAGCGTCCCAAAGCTACATTGTAACTCGAAAACAACATATAGTGCTTTACATGCCTAGAAAATAGTGGAAACTGTAGCCACTAGATCTAATGATCTCATTGAGTTGCTTCAATTTGAAACGAATTTTTTTGCACAGATTTAAGAGTAGTAGAACAATGAAATTTGAGCAACAGTCCAATGATAAGAAATCATGCCTTAGCATTTGAAAGTTGAGCATTCAACTTCTAAACGAAAAACAAGAAAATTAGAAAGTTGACATTTATAAAGTTTGGGAAAAGCCACTCAGGCATACCAAAGTAATCATACTTGTTGTGGCCAAGCCAACTTCTTCGCCTTTTCTAGGACTATGTGGGTGAGTTAGAAATTTAAGCGTCAAAGATCATATTTTGTTGTAAACAGACAACGATAGATATTGACTTAACCAAGTCTTATAATTTAGAGATATGAACAAAAACTTAGATTTTAGACTAAAACATGAGTTTGCAAAAATCGATGTTCGTAAGTTTTTTCAGTGGACATAAACCTGGCCATTCTCTTTACTAGGATCAGAGAAATTAGTTAGATCTTAGAAATCAAAGAATTGACTGACAACTGAACTTTGTTAATTGAACTAGTTATATTCACATAATTTATGATCAAATTTGTATAACTAAATTCAAGTATGGAATAGTAGTTATTTTGGATTTTTGTTATTTGTCCTAACAAAATCTTAAATACCAACTTAATTATCTCACAAGCTTGGACGTGTGTGGGTGCTTTCTAATATAAAAAATAAACAATTATGGGTTTGACCTTTTATGGTTGTTTATATTAAAAGGGTTAAAATTTGTAAGAAGCTTCATTAAAATATAGAAACTCATACAATTTTGTTGTTGCAAATATGCAGCTAATGTTTTCCATCACATTTGTAAGAAGCTACAATTGTATGGGATAAGCAATCTAACAAACACTTACATGGATGTGAGACCTTATGCAGAACACCAAACACCACAATGGTATCTCCCCTATTAAGGAAGCCCTTTTGGGAAATAATGCTACTGATAACGTTCTCAAACTCCTGCTCATTTCGATCTCTTGTCGCATCAAAGGCCAAAATCACACAACCCATCATCAAAGACTTATTGTCTTCCATTCCTACAACAACAATCGTTACAGACCTCTTCAACCAGTCATTTTCTTTGTAGAAGAAAACCAATCTTCCGAAAGAAAGAAAACAACTTATACCTCTTTCTCTATACAAAAGAACAAAAATCATTGTAAACAGTACATTCCCGGTATATGTTATGATGCTATAAGCATATTCGGGGTTGGAACAAGAACTGCTATTCTGCCGTCCAAATAACGACCGAGAGCTATGCAAATGATGACGACCAACAAAAGTAGAAATGTTGTAACATGCATGATAAAGAATGTTCCACAGATATACAAGATGCCTACAGATTCAAATCCCACAACACGGGTGGGAATATTGTTAGTTTCTAATTAAAACCTTTGGCTGACCTCATTCTACTTTCACAAAAATTAAGAGGATCCATGAGGGTCAATCTATCAAAAGCACTTGTTCTATTTTCCTCATTTGTTACCAACAAGAAACAAAAAATATGCTGAAATAATCCACTAAAGGGATCATAACTTAGATATAGTAGTATATATGGTCTTTTCCTATACAATAAAGTTATGTATCGTCCCATACAATTTTGCCCTTGCAAATATGATGATCCTAACAATCATCCTACATGTATTTTTTTTTTTCTTTCTATATTTTACATTCTTACGAGTTTGAATTTTGCACTAAAAATAGTCCTTATCACTAATTTCGATAACAATTATCTATTAAATAAGAGATATTTTAGTCTTTTCATTTATTTTCTTTAAGTTTTTTATAGAAAAAATTATTTTATATCATTTATATACATACATACATACATATATATATATACATATATATATATATATATATATATACTTGGGATCATGTGAGACCAACCTGTTTTCGTGAGACCTGTGAGACCACTTTTTTATACTTGAAACTTCACAATAAAATGTTGTGAAGGTAACCTTCACAGTGAAGGTTCAGATTTTTCTTACCTTCACAGGTTCAGATTTTTTTTACCTTCACAATGTTTTTGCTGTGAAGTTTCAAGTATAAAAATATGGTCTCACGGGTCTCACGAAAACAGACTGGTCTCACGTGAACCCAACCATATATATATATATATGTATATTAAATAATACTATTTTTTATTTAATATAATATTATATAATGTTTTATATATACATACATAATTTTCATACACCTCAGAGTAAACTCTCCTCACCCCCACATCTTTTTTAAGATCTTATTTATAATACTCAGGGGTCGTTTATCAAACATTTATTCAATAATCGTTTATTGGTAAAATTTAACACTATCATCTACTTACCAGGTAAGACTCTTGGTCTTTGTCTCACTCTTACCGGGTAAGATTCTTGATCCTTATCATATTTTATTTTGGGTGTTATTTATTTATACATCGTTTGTTTTTGTTTTTGTTTTTCTTTCCTTTTAATGTGCATTTTCCTATTATGTATTCGTGTTTCTTCTTTTTGTTTATTTATTTTCATTTGTAGTCGTTAAGGATAAAGTTTGTATTTTGATGGTTGGACACATTATTTTTAGGTTAAATGTTATAGTGTGGAATGTGACACTAAGTCACCACTATGTTGGCCAACGTAAATTCGATAAAATTTGAAAAATATCATTTCAGCCACCCGCATTATTGTGTTATTGAATATCAAATATTGGAGACAAGATTGAGGTTTGAAAGACCAAAGAAGATGAACATAATCTAAATGACAAAATCAAGATAAGACAATCCATATCTTCGTACTTCAAAATGGCTACCTAAAGACATACATAGATGAAAGCAAGAGGCTAGACTTGCATGAATGAGTAGATGAAAAAACAAACCAACCTTGGAGTCAATGGATGATTGACTCTTTTGGATAAAAAGCTTCTATTCCCTTTTCTTCTACATTATAAAAAACCTCTTGCAATGTAGAAAACTTCACCTACTTATCTATAAATTTTATTTTTTTAGATAATTGTAGTTGTAATTTGTTTTCAAGTCTTTAATTTACGACACTGCTCACCACTGTGGCGACAACTTCCAGTTTATTTTCAATGCAAGTAACTTTTCAGTGTTTCTCTTCTTCAACTATGTTATTTACTTTAAGTAATAGCTAAGCACGCCCTTGGACTTTGGCGTGAGTCGAATCTAACATTAGTAGGTAACACATGGGTGTAAACTACCAAGCACCATATTTATACCAAGGAATACAAGGAACAAACTAACTACAAAGCTTGTAAACCTACACTATAAAGCAATGTAAAATATATTAAGCATAAGGACTTGAATACAACATTTTTGACTTAACAATTTCCCCCTTTGGATTCAAGTCCAAAAACAACAAATTCTTCAGATCTTTAAAACTTCAGATTTAACAACAATGATCTTCAAAATTCATTCAAAAGCTTAACAAACTTTGATATTTGAGCACTTTGACAGATTTGATCTTTCAAGAAAATAACAATCTCCTCCTTGATAAAAACTTTTCTATACTCGACTTTCAAACATTCTTCAAATTTTCAGAACTTTTACAATCTTCTCCTGAACATTATAGAAAACATGTAATATTCCTTTGTAATCATCTTTAATTTTCTTTAAATCTCCCCCTTTGAATTAGATTAGAAATAATCTTCACATTTACTCTTTTTTAACAGTAACTCCTCCTTAATCACAATTTGATGATAAATTTTCAGCAATCAACAATAATCTTCATTCATTTTTTCTTTCTCCTCTTTGAATTTTAAGCTTCACTACCCCTTTCTCATAAATGAGTCAAATAGATTCATTCATTTAATATACACTTCCCCTTATGATGTGAATGAGGAGCATAAACATCATACTTTGAAATGAATGATAATCAAGAATTTTGCCGTTAATTCATAAAGTTTTAGGCAAATCTTTTCAAATTCACTTATTTAATCTTTTCAGATTTAGGGAAAGTTCTAGTTTCAACTTATGAAACCGTTTTCAGTCTTTTATAAACAAATTTGGCCTATGAATACAACAAATATATTCAGTACAACGAATGTACTTTATATATGAGACTTTTTGACATTTATCTCATCAGGACTTCCATTCAATCATTGATAGCTTGAGAAAGCGTATCTATGAATGTTAAGATAGAATAACAAATTTACTATGAAATTTTTGCAGTGTAGAAAAAGAAAGTGTGTGTCCTACTTTATGATCAATGTTCATGAACATTCAAGATCTATGACAATCTTCATTCAAAAAACATTAAGAACACTTGAGAGGAAAAGTCAAACTAGTCAATATGTTTATTTCTCTTGAGTATACATAGATGTTACAATAAAGCTCCTTTTTATTACAAAAACCCTTACAAGACGACCTATTTATAGGTCAAACAATAAAAACACAAGTCAAAGTCAAACATGACTTACAAAGTCAAACCTTCTAAAAATACAATATTAAACCTTTCAAAACGAATACAATTAACTCTTAAATTCAATCTCAACATTCTCCCCCTTTGTATTCAGGCTTGAAAATATTTGTACTCTTTGAATCCCTTTTGAACTTTGATGCTTTAAGCTCTTTATGACTTCTTAAAATCTTCAATGTAATCTTCTAACATTCTCTGCTTGATGATCTTCAAATAATCTTATTTTGAGAAAAATTTCCAAACATTCTCCCCCTCGAATGTAGAACAAAACAATCTTCTCTTTTCACAATGAAGAACAGTAACAGTAACAGTCTTTAGAAATAATCTTCAAGATATATTCTTCAAAGAACTTCTTCAGAATAACAATCACTAACATTCTCTCCATTACTAACATTCTCACCATTGAGAAATCTCTTTCAGTAAACTCTTGTTATGATGATATCTTCACATTCAACTCTCTCTCGACATTGTAGCACACGAATAATCTTCAATCGTTGCATTCACACTCCACGAGTCTTTTGCCGATTACCGATCTTCAGAATTGATTATTTCATTCATTATATCATACTCCCCCTTATGATGAAATAAGAAGCATTTGCATCATACATCAAAATGAATGAAATTTTTAACGTATGCTGTCAATTCATAAAATTGTAAGCAGATCTTTTCAAATCCACTTGTATAATCTTTTCATATTTTGAAGATGGGAAAAATTAACCAATTTCAACTTATGAAATTGTTAACAATCTTATAAAAAGATTGACCTGAGAATATAACAAATATATTAAGTACAATGAATGTACTTCATATATGAGACTTTTTGAGGTTCATCTCATCAAGACTTCCATTCAATAATCGATATCTTATAGAAAATATATCTATGAATGTTATGGCAAAATAACATATAAATTGCAAATTCTGTGTAGTGTAGAAAAATAAAGCAACTAATGCTTATGTTTAAGCTCAAAATGATAAATTATGTGGACTACACACAATTCGTGATCAAAAAGACTTGAAGGGGTCCATATATCCTTCTTTTTCAATATCAATTTTCTTCGAATGAGAAACTGATAGATTGTGAGCTGTGTGCCCCAAGTGTTATTGAAACACTTATCTGTTAAGAGACAAATGAGTAGCTGGTGGGGTTGTGACAAGAATTGGCCTGGGCTTTGCCTTTTTCAATATTAGTCTCCAAAGAATCGAAAACTAATAGATTTCGTGATTTGCCCGGATTATAGAGGTTAGAACAGGATTCTTTTAATCTTTTAATCCT
>NW_020201047.1:35228-84606 GCF_001531365.2 Cynara cardunculus var. scolymus | reverse complement strand
AGTAAACTTGGAGAAGAAGACTGTGTGTTCTAGAGTCGACAAAGGATGAATACCAAGAACAGAAATAATCAAATTAAAATTTGATTCTTATTGAACCAAAAAAAAAAAATTGTTGGTCACGGTTCCAGCATCTTCCTAAATCGAAACGTGGCGTTGGCTGCTACGCTATAAGGGAAATAAGGTTGCGCCTTCACCAAGGCAATTGCTTTTGGTGTAGTGGGTAAGTGCTTGATCCTAACAATTGGTATCAGAGCAGGTCACGAGTTCGAATCCCATGGTGTGCATAATATGCAAGGAGTGCATAATTATGAGAAAGGCATGTTGCGCGGCCAATGACTTCTAACGAAGCTCTTATTAGTACCGGCAGATGCTGGGGGGGATTATTGGTCACGGTTCCAGCATCTTTCTAAATCGAAACGTGGCGCTGGCTGCTACGCTATAACGGAAATAAGGTTGCGCCTTCACCAAGGCAATTGCTTTTGGTGTAGTGGGTAAGCGCTTGATCCTAACACCCCTTCACATAAAAAATCCGAACTAGATAGAAAGCTTGTAAAAACAACCAATACTAGGACAGGATTTACAACCCCCGCATTTACTTCTTTATTTTCAGCGAATAAAAAGAATGCTAGACATTCATGCCCAATATACAATACTTGTCAATGTTTAGCTCTTTTACAAAACCTGAGGAATCACATGTTGACACATCACTGCATATTMTCCYAACACGTTTATCGCTACAAAGTTAAAACCAATGAGAACATGAAAAAGCCCAAATCCAAGGGCAAGAGAAATACAAATAAACCCAAGCCTCTAAAGGCTAAGGGTGATGAAAAGAGAGTGATATCTCCTACTAACAAACGTGGACCCATTAAGAAATGGGTACCTAAAATCCCTTAATTTGTCTTGCAGGACCAGCATGTGCAACCATGGTACATGGATCCTGGTTGCTCCAGGCACATGACTGGTGACAAGAGTCAGCTGACCTCCTTCATCGAAAAATCTGGAGGTTTTGTGATATTTGGGGACAACATCAAGGGTACAATCAAGGGATATGACACTCTCATCAAAGGAAACATTTCCGTCAGCAAAGTGGCCTATGTTGAAGGTTTAAAGCACAACTTACTCAGCATAAGCCAGTTCTACGACAAAGGTCTTGAAGTCAGGTTTCACAAAGGTTTCTGCATCATCGAAACACCGCCTGGTAAAACAATTATTAAGGCAAAAAGAGAAGGAAATATCTATCTTCTAGATTTTGAATATTCCACGGATCAAGACACCCTATGTCTTGTATCTCATAAGGGCGATGAAAATTGGCTATGGCATCAAAGGTTCTCTCATCTCAACTTTGATGCACTACGAAAACTAGCCATTCAGAAGTTGGTTAAGGGAATTTCGGATCTTAAATTTGAAAAAGATCGTCTATGCTCGGCCTGTGAGATGGGAAAGCAAAGACGAGCCTCACATAAAACCAAGTCAAAAACCTCCTACACCAAGCCTTTAGACATGGTACATATAGATCTCTGTGGGCCAATATCAACTCAAAGTCTTTCTGAAAGAAGTACATGTTGGTACTGGTCGATGAATACTCCAGATGCACCTGGGTTGAATTTGTAAAGAAAAAATCAGATGTTCCAGACCTACTCATTGGAGTGATGAAAAGGCTCCAAGTCCTTCTACAACAAAAACTAATAAAAGTTAGAAGCGACAATGGAACTGAGTTTAAAAATGCCAGAATCGATGAATACCTCATAAGTGAAGGTATCACACAAAACTTCTCAGCAGTTAGGACTCCACAACAGAATGGAGTAGTGGAAAGAAGGAACAGAACCCTCGTGGAAGCAGCAAGGACCATGCTTGCTTCATCGGAGTTACCCATCATATTCTGGGCTGAAGCTATTTCCACTGCCTGCTTCACCCAGAACCGATCGATCATCAACAAAAGGCACTAGAAGACACCCTATGAGCTCATCAACCAAAGAAGACCTAATGTCAAATATTTTCATGTCTTCGGGTGCAAATGCTTTGCACTCAATGATAGAGAATATCTTGGCAAGTTCGACAAGAAAGTTGATGAAGGGATCTTTCTGGGCTATTCTCAAACTGCCAAGGCCTACAGAGTCTACATCAAAAGGACAAGAATTGTCATCGAAAGCATTAATGTGTCCTTTGATGATTCCATACCTATGACTTCTAGACACAATAGTTCAGAACTCGTACTTCAAAGAAGAGCATCTGCTTCATCACTGGGAAAACCAAATGAATCAGAGTTAGCTCAATTATTTGAAGACATCTTCGACGAAGAAGTAACCTCTAGACATGCACCAACTGCAAAATCCTCTTCCAGAACCGATGAAGAACTTGCAGTCTCCAATACTAACGGTACATCTCTTACTGAAACTCATGTTACGTCACCTTCTACTTCTTCTATGTCTTCAGATCAAGATCAAGAACCAGAATCTAACTCTGGCGATGATCTCTTCGAGGGGGAGCAAGCAGTTCCATCAGTCAATGAAGAACTGCATCCGGTTGCTCAGGAACCTCAATCTAGTACCAAATGGACAAAAAATCACCCTCACCACCAAATCATTGGTGATCCAACGTCCGGTGTCAAAATGAGATCTGCCACTACCAATGAATGCCTCTTCCCCAATTTTCTTAGTATAATAGAACCAAAGAAAATTTCTGAAGCCCTACAAGACCTAAACTGGATAGACGCAATGCAAGAAGAACTAATCCAGTTTGAAACAAACAAGGTATGGTCCCTCATGCCTCTACCCAAAGGGAAGACAGCCATAGGAACAAAATGGGTCTTCAGAAACAAGAAGGACGAAGATGGCATAGTCATAAGGAACAAGGCCAGGCTTGTTGCCAAKGGCTACTGCCAGGAAGAAGGGATTGACTACGATGAGACATTTGTTCCCATAGCAAGACTTGAGGCCATCCGGATATTCCTAGCCTATGCAGCACACAAAGGCTTCAAAGTCTACTAGATGGATGTCAAGTTTGCCTTCCTAAATGACAAACTTCAAGAAGAAATATACGTGCAGCAGCCTCCTGGGTTTGAAGATCCACAGCATCCAGATTATGTCTATATTCTGGACAAAGCTCTTTATGGACTGAAGCAAGCACCCAGGGCCTGGTATGAAACACTATCTACCTTTCTTATCAACAATGGGTTCGAAAAAGTACAATTGATACAACCCTCTTTCTCCAAAAGCACAAAGGTGACATATTACTTGTTCAAATATATGTGGACGACATCATATTTGGTTCTATAAATGCAAAACATTGCAAAAAATTCACAGAATTGATGAAAAGAAAATTTGAGATGAGTATGATGGGAGAACTAAGTTTCTTCCTCGGTCTTCAAATAAAACAAACTTCTGAAGGATATTTTATCAATCAATCCAACTATGTGACTGATCTTCTAAAGAAATACTCTCTCTCAAATTCATCATCAATGAAAACACCAATGGCAACAGGAGCTAAATTATTTGCTGATCCATCAGGCAACCCTGTGGATGTAACAACCTACAGAGGCATGATTGGATCACTCCTGTACCTCACTACTAGTAGACCATACATTATGTTTGCTACATGTCTTTGCGCAAGATATCATTCTAATTCTAAAGAATCTCATCTCTTTGCAGTCAAGAGGATCTTTAGATACCTCAAGGGAACTCCCTCATTGGGTCTCTGGTATCCAAAGAACTCTGGCTTTGATCTAATAGCCTATACAGATGCAGATCATGCAGGTTGCAAGCTTGATAGAAAGAGCACGTCTGGAAGCTGTCAACTCTTGGGGGACAAGCTGGTAAGTTGGACATCTAGAAAACAAAATTGTGTCTCAACCTCTACAGCAGAAGCAGAATATGTTGCTGCTGCTAGTTGTTGTTCACAAGTCTCTGGATGAAGACTCAGCTTAAGGACTATGGAGTCCATTATGACAAAATTCCAATTCTCTGTGACTCCAAGAGTGCTATAGCAATCTCTGCGAACCCATTGCAGCATTCCAAAACCAAGCACATCGATGTAAGGTATCATTTTCTAAAAGACAATGTTGAAAAAGGCAATATAGAAATGTACTTTGTTCCCACTGAGATTCAACTTGCTGACATTTTCACAAAAGCTCTCGATGAGAAAAGATTTTTATTTCTAGTCAGCAAGATGGGTATGCTAAATCTCACCACTTAGGGGCAATTATAAGTTTGAAACCTAAGATTCTCAATATCTCATAGTTTTGCCTATAAGTGATATAGTATGACTGGCCATAAAAATCAATTACTCTAAACCAGATCCTCTGGATGCAAAGACCAGAGCCTCTGGCCACTTAGAAACACTTGTTCAAAATTGGCTAAAAGTTTCACCACCTTCACAACCAGAGCCTCTAGTTGTATAGACCAGAGCCTCTGGATTCCAATTTTATGAGATCAGAGCCTCTTTGGTCTCAAACTTGGATTTCATTAGTCATGCATGATATCACGTTATTTTCCTTCACTCTTTGGAAATACTTTGATTCTTCCCTAAGTCCTCTTTTTTTTTTCAACCAGAGCCTCTGGTTCCAAAGACCAGAGCTTCTGGTTTCCAAGTCCTTTGCGACCAGTGCCTCTCTGGTCCAAATTGGACTTCACATGCATACTTTACTCCATCCTTTCATCGTGTTTTTTCATCTCCTTCACAACCAGAGCCTCTGGTCCTAAAGACCAGAGCCTCTGGATTATCATCCTATGAGACCAGCGCCCTTTTGGACTTCATTGCATATCCTTATTATAACCAGAGCCTCTGGTTCTAAAGACCAGAGCCTTTGGTTTCCAAATCCTTCGCAACCAAAGACCTCTAGATTCAAAATAAGACTTGGCACGCTAAATTTTTCATTCATTCATTCTTGATAGCATATCCAAGACAACCAGAGCCTCTGGTTCTAAAGACTAGAGCATCTGGATTCATACTCTTTGAAACAAGAGCCCCTCTGCTCACATACACAACCATATTTTTCACTCCTTTTTCATCCCCTTTGCAACCAGAGCCTCTGGTCACCTCAATCATCATTTTTAATGGTTCTAGGGGGGGTTATAAACACCAAACTAATCTTCATGCATCATTTGAGGGAGAGCTACACATTCTTCGTGAATCTCCATTTTATAAATATGCATTTTCCATACCAGAGCCTCTGGTTCTACTATCTAGAGCCTCTGGCCTCCTGAATGCTAAATGTGTATTTAACCAGAGCCCCTCTGGTTCTACATAATGGATTGCCCATGCTTACTCGAAAGCTCTGGTTTGTCATCCAAGGCTTCTTAATCATGCAATCCAACATTTCATTGATGAATTCCTTCATCGGTGTTCAACCAGAGATCCTCTGGTTCCTCACCCAATGTTTCATGCTAAACCAGAACACCTCTGGTTCCATGACAAAATATCTTTCATCCAAAAACCCATCTTAATTGAATTTTTTTTTTAAAAGATTATACAAAATTGTAGCTTTTGTGACTAAAAACTATACAACATGGGTTTTTAGAAGACCAAAACTTCGTAATTCGTATTAATCTTACAATTAGATGGGATTTTAAATTTAAATTATTTTTTGGACTAATATTTATCAAGATATTATTTGGAATAATTTCTTATTTTCAAATAATTTATATGCCATCCTCTCACGCGCCTGACACAGTATACAGCCTGTTCCCCATGAACCGTTTCGAATTACCCTTCCCTAATCCCGCCTAGACATGTGTCCTCCAACATTAATGACACGTACAATCAAGACGGCCCACGCTCCCCAAATCAAATCAACTTTTACCAAACGCCTTCTTCATCCATGATTATTTAAATATAATAATCAAGAAAATCGTTCCCTCTTTCACCCCCCACACCACCCTTCCCTCCTCCCTACCTATAAATACCCTTCTTCAACCTCCATTTACTCTTTACGCTTTCTAAAACCTGCAAACAGATCTTGACGAACGAAATCACCTGCAACTTAATACGCAATGGCTTCCTCCGCCTCTCATGAGTCCAATAACAACGACAACCACGTGCAATCCACCGGCGCAGACAGCCGCACCATCGTCTTCCTCCCATTGAAACCCAACAACCACGCCATTGAACTGCGAAATACCCTCTTCGACGACAGGTTTGCCGTTATGATCGAGTTCTTCAAAAACTGCATTCTTCTCCCTGCACTGACTCTCATCGACACCGGCGTACCACTAAAGTACGTCCAACAATATTGGCAGACCTGCGAATTCGACCCTGAAAGCCATGGGATAATGTGGGACATTGACGCCCCAAATGACATGATTTGCTCGCTCAAAATCTCGCTGACAAAAGTATCCAAAGTACTATGCATTCCCACTCGTCGAGAAATCGGCATCGAACAATATGATGGGCCACCCACCACCTTCGACATCCTACGATTCATCCAAATGCTAGGTTACAATCGTGACCTACACAATGCCTCAGACTTCAAAAGGCAATGTTTACCACCAATGTGGAACATCTTCTTCTCCATCATGAACAGGGCCCTCACCTGCAAACTGGGGTCGATGGACCAGGGCAACATCAACATCATGACCATCATGTACAGACTATTCTTCAACATCCCTCTCGACTACGCCTTTCTCATATACAATGAGATCCACACGGTCGTAGTCAAGAAATGCAAGCTCCAGACGATCGGCAAGCCCCTTACCTCCGTCCTGTTTCCTCGTTTCCTCGCTCTATTCATAGGGGATGCGATGAAGAAACATGGCCTCCCGGCCGAAGAACCATTCACCCCCATCTTCAAAATACATGGCCATCGACCCACTCTATCGAAGGAAGGATACACCACCAGCAGACCTATCTCCAGAGCCATGCTCAGTGTCATTTCAGAGACATCTGAGATACACAGAACCTATGAATGCTCTCTGCTGTCCCAAGAACCAAGGGCAGCTACCCTAGAGCGAATAGAGTCGTCCCCAGAAACAAGCGAGGGAGCACAAGAGGCATCTTCATGATGACACTCCTCGTGCATCCCCCGGCCCTACTCAAAGAATCCCCCCTCCCTCTTCCCAAAGGGCAACCACCACATCTACCCCTGGCGACAAGGCCAAAGGGGTATTGAACAAGGACAGCCCAGTCCAACCCCAACCCAAACCAGCCATCCAGAGGCCATTCTTCGGGCCTCTGGAGATAATTTACCCGAGGAACCCCAACTTCCATCGCCCCTCTCCCAACAGAGAGGCGWTGAAGACATAAGAGCCCCATCGCCTCAAGGCTCGACAGTACCCCCCACACACCCAGAAGCATGTGTTGCTTTTGCCATTGATGAATCCCAAGATCGTTCAGAGTGATCATCCTTTTGTACACCACAACCCCCTTCGATACTTGATCTAGCGAAGGGGACACACACTTACTTCTCTTACTTGGCCTCTGAAGCCACCATAACCACCCAAATAAACACCATCTTCCAAACCCTCAACGCCCTACCCGCCACAATCATCACCCAACTCCCTCAACCAACACCTCAACCATCTTCATCAATCGATGAAGTCCTAGCCTCCCTCACCACCCAAATGACCACCATCCAAACAACCCTAACCCAACTCCCAGCCACTATATTAGCCAACATACCCCAACCTCTACCACCTCCACCTCCCTCTGCAGGCCCATCCTTCGATGCATCCTTTAACTCCTTCACTGCAGAGGTGAGGAATCTCATCGCCAACCTTCCCCATCCTCCATCGACATCCGCCACCACCTCTGTGCCACCACCACCCACATCAAGCACAGATTTTGCCACCAGAGCTGACCTTCGGGCTATGCCCAAGGCACTTATCTCATCGTTCAATGAGATAATTGCAAAGTTTGCCACCAGGTCGGTTGAGCCTACCATTACGCTGAGGAAGAGTCTACAACAACAGCAAGATCGCACCAACACTCTCTTTCGCACCATGGAACAATGGCACAACAAGGATCGGGTGCGCACTTTGGCAGAGCATATACGGCTTTGGAAGAAGAACAGGTCAAAGGCCTCCTGCTCATCAAGCCGCCCCCTCAAACGACGAAGGCATGAGGATCCAGACCCCGATGAACAAGGTCTCGGTCGTCATGTGGGAGAGAAACAGGCCACCGCTCCACAAGCTATGGAGTCCGCTGCACCCTCAACATCCCATCACCAACAACAAAAACCCACCATCTCCATCACCCCAAACACAACAAACCCCATCAACCCAAGCAAGGGAACCAGTGTAACAACCCACATATTCTATATACCGATAATCCACATACATATACTCATAACACATAATGTAATATCATTTACAAAACATGTGCTAAACAAAGACTCTCTTGAATACATTTATGAGCAACTAAATGTCATTTATTATAAACTTTTCCTTTGCCTTTATCTTGCGAGGTATGATGACCTGCAAAAACAGGTTAGTCCAACAACTGAGCGTTAGACCTAAAAGGTCTAGTGAGTGTATAAATCTCAAATAAATAACATACTTTCCAAACCATTAGTTCAGAATCAAACCTGTTCAGATACATATACTTATTTATTTTTCTCGCGGTTACACCGCCATTACATCTCTCTCTCGCGGTTACACCGCCATTTCATCTCTCTCGGTTACACTGCCATTACCTCTCTCTCTCTCTCGCGGTTACACCGTCATTACATCTCTCTCTCGTGGTTACACCGCCATTACATCTCTCTCTCGCGGTTACACCGCCATTTCATCTCTCTCGCGGTTACACCGCCATTACTTCTCTCTCTCTCTCTCTCGCGGTTACACCAAAAATTCTAACACATTATCCGGATTTGAAGTCCGGTCAACCATGTCCGGATATGAAGTCCGAACAAACACTTAGAATATCAAGAAGGTTACATCGACCATGCCTTGAGCGGTTTAGCTTTAAGTCGGTTAACTCATGAGCGATTTAAAGAGAATCCGACTGTCCCTTGAGCGGTTTAAAAACATATCCGTTCAACAGTTGAGCGACTTAGTAGATATCCGGTCATAACTTGACCGGGGTAGGTAGATATCCGGTCATAACTTGATCGGTTTAGTGGAGTCCGCAGGATACATATGATGTTCATATTAAGATAATTCAAAATAGAAATGAATTGCATGCAAATCTTTAATACTCAAGCATTAAAACACTCACCTTATAATACTGAAACTGAAAAGCAAAGTTTGAATTCCCTTCTTCTTCCTTTTTCTGCCAAATCCGGATGATATAACAAAGAAAACTTTTCTAATGAAGCAAGTGTGAAAACCCTCTACATATTTCCCTCTTACTATTTATAGTAAGAGGAGACACCATTGTGGCGGCACACACAAACACACAGCCGACTTACCTCATCCCATAATTGTTTTTACTTTTAATAAAAACAATTATACATACACACACATTCTTATATATATATATATATATGTATATAATCCAAAAATCTTAACTCATATCTCAAACCTGAATATTACAATATTCCCTCCTTAAAAGAATTCCGTCCCGGAATTCTATTTAAGCAAAAAGATAGGGATACTTCATCCGCATCTCTGATTCTAATTCCCAGGTGGCGTCCGGTCCCTTGTGATAATGCCACTTAACCTTTACTAACCCAACTTCTTTATTTCGCAACTTTCTTACTTTGAAGTCGGTAATTTGTTCAGGGGTTTCTTCATAGCATAACTTTTCATCTACCTTAATTTCAGGTAATGGTACTGTCACATCTGGACTTATTAGGCACTTCCTCAAATTTGACACATGAAACGTGTCATGAATCCCATTTAATTCCAAAGGAAGTTCTAATTAGTAAGCCACTTCCCCAACCCTTCCAATAATAGGGAATGGTCCAACATATCTTGGACTTAATTTTCCTCTTTTTTCCAAAACGTACCATTCCTTTCGAAGGTGATACTTTTAACATTACTCTATCACCTTCTTGGAATTGAATCGGCTTCCGACGTTTATCTGCATAAATTCTTTGTCTATGTTGTGCCACTTTCGTTCGTTTCCGTATTATTCCAATTTTATCTGCAGTTTGCTGAACTAACTCAGGCCTAGCCAACTGTTTTTCACCTACTTCATTCCAATACAATGGAGTTCGACATTTTCGTCCGTATAGTACCTCGAAAGGTGCTGCTTGAATACTTGAATGGTAGCTATTGTTTTACGCAAATTCCACCAAAGCCAAATGACTATCCCATGATCCTCCGAAATCAATGACACATGCTCTCAGCATATCTTCTAAAGTTTGGATAGTTCGTTCACTTTGTCCATCAGTCTGAGGGTGATAAGATGTACTTAACTGAATTTGAGAACCCATTTCTCTTTGGAAACTCTTCCAAAACATGGATGTGAACCGACTATCCCTATCAGAAACAATTGACAGAGGAACACCATGTCGTGTCACTACCTCATCAATGTATAGTTTTRCCAATCTCTCCATTGAATATGACTCTTTCATAGGTAAGAAATGAGCAGATTTAGACAACCGATCTTACCCATATAGCATCATAACCTTCTGATGTTCTCGGTAATTTGGTTATGAAATCCATAGTAATATGATCCCACTTCCACATTGGAATTTCTAAAGATTGCAACTTACCATAAGGGCGTTGATGTTCAATCTTTACTTGAAGACATGTTAAGCATTGCTCAACATGCTTAGCTACATCCTTCTTCATACCTGGCCACCAATAATGTTGCTTTAAATCCCGATACATTTTATTTGTACCTGGATGAATTGCAAAACGTGACTTATGAGCCTCATCTAAAATACGTTTTCTGAGATCACCATAGCATGGTACCCAAATTCTATTTTGGAATTTACAGAATTCTCTGTCATCTTTCACCAAATCAGATATTAATCCACCCAATCTTTCCTGTCTGATCTTATCCCCCTTTATTGCCTCATGTTGGAAATCTCGTAATTCTTCTTGAATACTGGGTAACAACTCAACTCGTAAAGCTATAGATTTGATAGTTCCACTTTTCTCTTGTCGACTTAATGCATCGGCCATTACGTTTGCCTTTCCTGGATGATGTAAAATTTCACAATCATAATCACTTACCAATTCCAACCATCTTCTATGACGCATATTCAGATCTTTCTGATGGAACAGATGTTGCAAGCTCTTATGATCTGTGAAGATTTGGCATTTCGTTCCATACAAATAATGCCTCCATATCTTCAAAGCAAAAACTACTGCCACCAACTCCATATCGTGAGTAGGATACTGCCTTTCATGATCTTTTAACTGTTTAGAAGCATAATCTATTACCTTTCCACGTTGCATTAGTACACAACCCAAACCCATCTTTGATGCGTCACTATAAACTACAAAATCTTACATACGATCTGGTAAAGATAGAATTGGTGCACTGCATAACTTATCCTTCAATATCTGAAAAGCCTGAGCTTGTGCTTCATCCCACTCATATTTCACATTCTTCTTGGACAGCTTCGTTAATGGAGTAGCTATACGAGAGAAATCATGTATAAACTTATGATAATACCCAGCCAATCCAAGAAAACTTCTGACTTCTGTTGGAGTCTTTGGTGCTTTCCATTTTTCAATAGCTTCAATCTTGAGTGGATCTACTTTAATCCCTTCTTTTGAGATAACATGCCCTAAAAACTAAACTTCTCGTAGCCAAAATTCACATTTTGACATTTTGGCATACAGTTTCTCTTGTTTCAACAATTCCAGAAATAATCTCAAATGATGTGTATGTTTTTCTTCTGACCGAGAATATATCAAAATATCATCAATGAAAACAATCACAAATTTATCAAGATAGGGACGACACACCCTATTCATCATGTCCATAAAGGCTGCAGGCGCATTTGTGAGTCCAAATGGCATAACTAGGAATTCATAATGACCATAACGTGTACGGAATGCCATTTTCGACACATCTTCATTCTGAATTTTCAATTGATGATAACCAGACCGTAAATCAATCTTTGAAAAATAAGTATCCCCAACCAATTGATCAAACAAATCATCAATTCTYGGGAGAGGATACTTATTTTTGATTGTCAATTTATTCAGCTCCCGGTAATCAATGCACATTCTCATTGATCCATCCTTCTTTTTCACAAAAAGCACCTGCGCACCCCACGGGGTAGTACTTGGTTGGATAAAACCTTTATCCAACAATTTTTTCAATTGAGACATTAACTCCTTTAATTCAGAAGGAGCTAATCTATATGGTGCACGCGCAACAGGTGTTGCTCCAGGAATTAATTCAATCTAAAATTCTATCATTCGGTCTGGAGGTAGACTTATCAAATCTTCTGGAAATACTTCAGGAAATTCCCTTACGACTGGGATATCCTTCATCTCTTTCTTCATATCTATAGCATATGCAAGAAAACTAACACATCCCTTATGTACATACTTCCTAGCCTTTAGAAATGAAATTAGGCTAGAGTAACGATCCCGTCGATCTCCATAAATCACAACTCTTCCTTTTTCAGGCAAGTCTATATGAATCATCTTTTCATCATAGACTATGTTAGCTTGGTTTTTAGCTAACCAATCCATGCCTATAATTATATCAAATTCCCTTAAAGGCAAAGGAAATAGTTATATAGGCACCTCACACCCTTCTACATTTATAAAGCATTCATCTATCCTTTCCTTAATTGAAACTTCACTATAGTTTGCTGTTTCCACAATTAGATCCTCACTCAATGCTTTAGATTCTAAATGTGCGCAGTTAACAAACGATGGTGACACAAAAGAACGATTTGCACCCGAATCAAATAAAACTTTGGCATATACTGAATTAACGAGGAATGTACCTGTTACCTTTTCAGGGTGCTCTTCTGCCTCGGCTCTCGTCATCTGAAAGGTTCTCCCTTTTGCAGACTCCCCACGTCTTATCTCTCCTCGACCACTTGAATTAACATGATTATCCATTTGTCTACGACCAGTTGGCACATAACCAGGTCCTCGGCCTCCAGAATATCCAGATCCCCTTCCTCCAACAAAACCAGATCTTCGACCTTTTGCTTACGGACAATCGGCATTTACATGTTGAGATGAATTACAAGTAAAACACCTCCGTGTCATCCGACAGCCTCGAGCTATATGTCCTGGTTCCTGACATTTAAAGCATACACGAGATTCTGTATTGCAATTTCCTTGATGTATCTTATGACATCGGGTACATGCCCTATCAGCAAATCTTGAGACTGGCCGATTCAAATTTTTCATAAACCTCGGTCTACAGAAATCAGTTACTGTAGCTTCCTCCTTTCTTTTCTCTCCAACCTTTTCTTGTGGTTATCGGTTAATGTCTTGTTCTAGTATTTCAGCAGCATCAACTGCTACTTGAAATGTTGTCGAATTCCTGGATATCACATATTTCTGAAGATTCAACTCCAACCCCAAGATATACTTTCTCACTTTACTGTTTTCAGATATAATATAGGCTTCAACAAACCTAGATTGTTCCATGAAAACTTCTGTATACTGGCTGACTAACATGTTTCCTTGTTCAAGACAAAGGAAATCATCTTCCAACTTTCTTACTACAGCTTCAGGACAATACTGTATTTTAAACTTAACCACAAATTCTTCCCACAACATGGTTTTCAGAATATTCGGATCTGAACTTGGCAGAACTTCCCACCAGTACAAAGCACTTGATCTTAAATGAGATACAACAAACATGATTTTGTCCTCTTCTGTACTTTTACTGATTTGCAGACTCAGTTCTATTTCTTTAAGCTAACACATAGCTTTAACAGGATCACGCTCACCAGAAAACTTAGGAGGTTTACAAGCAAGAAACATTTTGATATCTCCTCCTTTTTGTACTGAGGACGAAGTAAGGGGTACAGATATACCAGTTACCGGTGTACTAGCTCTGGCTTCCTTCTGATAATCGGAATTTCTTACCACTTCTGGATTATTTTGGGCTGTACGCCCCAATAAATTTACTATACTTTCTTGGAACTTTCCCAACTCTGTTGCCAACATTTCCTGGGTAATATATCCGCGGTCAGAAACATTATGTCCACCCCTTGCTCTTCCTCTACCACGGCCAGACATTGAACTTTCTTGGGCCGACAATTCTTGTTCCCCATGAGTTTCTTGTCTAGCACCTCTACCTCTTCCTCGACCCCTGCTACAACTTCACGTTTCTATTGTGATCACATTTTCTGAATCCTCTCCTTGAGTCACATTTCTTCTTCTCTGACCTCTTCCATAACCAGTAGAGGTCCTTTCTGATTGATTGGGATTATCTGCCATTTCTCAGTATATAACTTTTTTTGTTACATTTAAACACACATGATTATTCTCTTAATCACAGTATAATAACACATTTATCCTCATGTCTATCCATAACTCAGATTATATCAGTCATATATAATCTATCTTTCTCATAATAGGTTCAACTATAACATATTCTCATGTTCATAGACCCAGTGAAACCTATTATCATAACTTTCGCACCTCTAGTTTAAGTCTATGTATCTTGCAAATACCCAGATCTCTTAAACTAAGTCTCTGATACCAACTGTAACAAACCACATATTCTCTATACCTATAATCCACATACATATACTCATAACACAAAATGTAATATCATTTACAAAACATGTGCTAAACAAAGACTCTCTTGAATACATTTATGAGCAACTAAATGTCATTCATTCTAAACTTTTCATTTGCCTTTATCTTGCGAGGTGTGATGACCTGCAAAAACAGGTTAGTCCAACAACTGAGCGTTTGACCTAAAAGGTCTAGTGAGTGTATAAATCTCAAACAAATAACATACTTTCCAAACCATTAGTTCAGAATCAAACCTGTTCAGATACATATACTTATTTATTTTTCTCGCGGTTACACCGCCATTACATATCTCTCTCGCGGCTACACTGCCATTTCATCTCTCTCGCGGTTACACCGCCATTACATCTCTCTCTCTCTCTCTCTCTCTCGCGGTTACACCGCCATTACATCTCTCTTTCGCGGTTACACCACCATTACATCTTTCTCTCGCGATTACACCGCCATTACATCTCTCTCACGTGGTTACACCGCCATTTCATCTCTTTCGCGGTTACAACGCCATTACATCTATCTCTCGCGGTTACACCAAAAATTCTAACACATTATCCAGATTTGAAGTCCGATCAACCTTGTCCGGATATGAAGTCCGGACAAACACTTAGAATATCAAGAAGGTTACATCGACCATGCCTTGAGCGGTTTAGCTTTAAGTCGGTTAACTCATGAGCGATTTAATGAGAATCCGGCTGTCCCTTGAGCGGTTTAAAAACATATCCGTTCAACACTTGAGCGATTTAGTAGATATCCGGTCATAACTTGACCGGTTTAGTGGAGTCCGCAGGATACATATGATGTTCATATTAAGACAATTCAAAATAAAAATGAATTGCATGCAAATCTTTAATACTCAAGCATTAAAACATTCACCTTATAATACTGAAACTGAAAAACAAAGTTTGAATTCCCTTCTTCTTCCTTTTTCTACCAAATCCGGATGATATAACAAAGAAAACTTTTCTAATGAAGCAAGTGTGAAAATCCTCTACATCCTTCCCTCTTACTATAAAATAGTAAGAGGAGACACCATTATAGCGGCACGCACACACACACACACATCCGACTTACCTCTTCCCATAATTGTTTTTACTTTTAACAAAAACAATTATACATACACACACATTCTTATATATATATATATATATGTATATATGTATATAATCCAAAAATCTTAACTCATATCTCAAACCTGAATATTACAACCAGAGGCTCAGCCCTCTGAAGATGTACTTAATGTACACGTTCCCCTTGCTACCACACCAGAACCCATCATGTTGAGTTCCTCAACCGATGAAAATCCAACCACCCCACCAACAGAAACCAACCCACCTTTTACTCTATTACCAACACGAGACCTACCATTAACCCCATCACCAACCCCTAGCGATCCACAACCTTTCATCACCCAACCTGATGAACCTGAGCCAACCCAAGAAGCCATCCTCTTGCCAACCCATACACAACCCTCTACCCATATACAACCCCCAATCGATACACTACCCTCGACCCATACACAACCCTTTACCCAAACACACCCCCCAACCGAACCAACCACGATGCAAGCGGACATTCCCTCTTCATCTAGGCATCCTCTGCAGAGCCTAGTTGATGAAATAATACAGAACATGGAGTCGCTAAGGAGACGTCCAGAGATACCACCAAGGGAACCTATCATGATGGAGAATATCCATCAATACATGTACCACGATCGTGATGAAAGCTTGTCCCTCAATCCTCCAATTCTTTCACCAGAATCCATAGACCTCCTACATCATCGATTTATTAGATAGACTACCCAACCACCACAAGCTGTCTTTTCAAACGATGGGATAAGGAGGGTAATGGATATAAAAATGAGGACCTTCGACAACAGAGCAATAAGATACATCGAGTACACGGTGGTAAGAGCTCACGGTCAGGTCATTGTCTTCATCAACAATGACTTGATCAATTTCAACCCCTACGACTTGATCAAACTTTACACGTTCACAGCTCAATGACAGGATCAATGAATTAGATTTGGGGTGGCAAACAGAGCGATAGTGAAGACGATGGAGACCCTTGTGAAGCACAAAGCCAAGTGTGATTTTCAAATTTCTCTACATTTGGGTATCGAAAGACTTTCCTGCACCCCACCGAATGAAGACTTTCCTTGCCTGCAGGAGAAGAGGTCTGCCTCTGTCTTAACTCAACCCGAGCTTGGACTTGTCTTCAAGAATGAGTTCGGGGTCAAGAAATTCTTCAGACTAACTGAAGCCTTCAAGTATTCAACCGATACACTTGAGTGGTTTCAAAAGGTCATCAGAGAGAGACCAGGCAGATCTCATGTGCCAAGAGAAGATGAGAATCAACTCATTCATGAGATATCAACAGTCCTCAGTTATCGAAGACTGCTCCTGCGCTTCTGGGATATATCTCAAGGTAGATCATGAATGGAGTTTTCAAATTTTTGCCTTATTGTAAATTTCTGTTTCCAGTACTGTAAGAATTCATCATCCAATGAAAATTTGGAATTTGATGTTTTTCTTTAGATTAGTTTCTATTCTTCGATTATGTTCATAGATTAGTTTATGTTTGTTCTTTCATTACTTATGGGGAGATTGTTAGACCCCATAATGAATAAGTATAAAAGTAATGAAAAAAACAATAAGTGATGAAGAACCAGAAGACCGATGAAGACGATAAGGCAGAAATGACTAAGTCTGAAGAACAACCAGATGATCGATGAACAACTAGAGATGCGATGGAAAGAGCATTTTCATTAGTCCTCTGGTCAACCACACTTAGAGTTTTCTTCAGCAATTCAACCAGAAGCATACGATGAAGAAATGAAGATAAGGTTGAATCATCATCTCATAAAAGACAGCTGGAGATGACAAATCGACAACTGGATTTCAAGTTTATCTTAATTTATAACTTATCCATAGTTTAGATAAACTTTATCCTTTAGTAGAAGATCAACTAAATAGTCTCACAAGATAGTTATCTTCTAATTAGCATTCTAGTATAAATTGCTGATTAGGCCTATTGTAATCAACATTGCTTTTACGTTTTTATATTGAATAAGGTGAATTTATTGGCGCTCAAGATTATTCCTTGAATGTTCATACATTGTTCTTGAGTGTTCATTGTTTTGTTCACTAAAACGCTATAATTTGGTTATTCTTAGCTCGATTATTAGTGTTATTGAAAGATTTGGGATCAACAGACAAACAAGTAAGCATTTTTTCTACTATTGATATGTTACTTGTTATCAAGTGTTTTATTAATTTCCATTCAAAGATTAATTCTTCGTAACAGACATGCAATGATTTTTGTTTTGTTTGTCGCAATTGATAATCACAAAAAAAATCGGTTATGGTGGGTGCTTCCTTGATTAGGAGTGAATCTATCGTTAATTTCACATGGGTATTGAAGGCGTTTATGAAAGCGCACGGTAGGCAGCTGCAGTTTGTAATAACCGATCAATGTGCATCAATGAAACAAGCAATTCCGATAGCTTTTCCAGATGCTACCCATCGATTGTGTATGTGGCACATAACCAAAAAAGTAAAGGAAATGTTCCATTTGATCTTTTTACCTCAATTCTAATATATGTACACATATGTTTGTTTAAGATACGTTTAATCTGGAAATTTTTTCCCAATTATAGCATATGTATACATGGGTTTGTTTATTGTTTGATTGTGTGCTTGTTTCACCGTGTAGATTAGTGACTATTTAGCCCATAGCACCCCATTCAAAAGAGAATTCAACAAGCTCATGTGGAATGTCCACATAGGTCCAAATCTTTTTTAGGAAAAATGGAATGTTATGATGGATGAGTATGGCTTACGGGGTCACTCATGGTTTGAAGAAATGTATACAATAAGAGAATCTTGGATTCCGGCCAATTTCAAGGACTATCATATGTCTGGGTTGATGAAAACGACTTCCAGGTCTGAGACTATTAACGCATTTCTTAATGTTTATACGAAGTATTGGAATGATCTTGTTTATTTGCTTAACACTTTCGATGATGCAATTGAAAGTCAAAGAAAAGTACACTATTCCCTTGAGGTTGCTATTAGAACTACGATACCTAGATTGTTATCACCATCTAAAATTGAAGCGCAAGCGGCGAATGTGTACACGAAAATGATTTTTTATGTACAAAAAGAAATGAACAAGGCAGTATGGTTATGTGGGGTTGTCGACGTCCTAGAGGTTGGTGATAAGAAGATTTACAATATTATGCATAAGAATAGGAAAGCTGAGGTAAAAGATACATACAAGGTCATGATCATTTTTTCAATTTTTATTCTAATATTAGTTGATAAGAATCGGAGTTCATAATATTTGTTACTATCCTTTTTTTCTGTTATTTCATGATACGCTATGTGGTTCATGATACTAGGGAAGAGTCTTTCGATTGTAATTGCAACCATTTTGTTTGCAATGGTATATTATGTCGCCACGCGTTTAAGGTAATGTTAAATTCTGAAGTGCAATCTATTCCCGAGAAATATATTTTTCCTCATTGGAGAAGAGAGTTAGTTCCCATTGAATTGTTGTCAGCTCGTGCCAGGTATGGTGAAATGGATATTGAGAAGCAAGTTATGATCAACCAGGCTGTATTAATGTTTGATCTTATTATTGGGCATGTACGCAATGATAAGAATTCGTTGGCAAAGTTTGTGGACCAAATGGAGCAGTGGGGTGATGAAATTTCAATCGATGTTCCTATATTGACAAGTACTGAACAGAAGAGAAATGATATTCAGGAGCTCTTGTGTGTTTTTGAACCTGAATCAGTTGATATCTTACCCCCAACTAGGATACGTAATAAAGGTTGTGGAACCGGGAAGCGTATTGTTGGTATGTCGGAGAGGGCATCCGTTAATGCAAATAAAACCAAAAGATTGTGTAGAACTTGTGAGAAAATGGCTTGGCATGATTCTCGCAATTGTTCGTCAAAAAGCGACGGTACGAAATAACGGTTTTGTTATTCGAATTATTTTGGTTTCATTTGTTAGTGAACGTTCGTATTTCATTTCATTGTTTAATCTTGTTGACTTCTATTGATGAAATTGTTTCATAATTTTTTTTTTTGGATGATCTTGTTTTCTTAAAGGGAAAAGTCCAAAAAAAACCCAATGGACTTTACTGTTTGGAACGATTAAGTCATTGGACAATTTTTTGGAACAAATAAATCCTTGGACATTCTTGAATCTGTTAAATAAGTCATTGGACTTTACAAAACATGTTAAATAAATCATCATTCCTTAAAATTGTAACATGTAACCTGAATAGAAGGTAACCTTAAATTAAAAAAAAAACTTAAAAAATCCTAATTTTTTTTGAATCAGTTAATATCTTACCCCCAACCAGGATACGTAATAAAGGTTGTGGAACCGGGAAGCGTCATGTTGGTATGTCGGAGAGGGCATCCGTTAATGCAAAGAAAACCAAAAGCAGAACTTGTGAGAAAATGGCTTGCCATGATTCTCGCAATTGTCTGTCAAAAAGCGACGGTACGAAATAACGATTTTGTTATTCGAATTATTTTGGTTTCATTTGTTAGTGAACGTTCGTATTTCATTTCATTGTTTAATCTTGTTGACTTCTATTGATGAAATTCTTTCATAATTTTTTTTGGATGATCTTGTTTTCTTAAAGGGAAAAGTCCAAAAAAACCCAATTGACTTTACTGTTTGGAACGATTAAGTCCTTGGACAATTTTTTGGAACAAATAAATCCTTGGACATTCTTGAATCAGTTAAATAAGTCATTGGACTTAACAAAACATGTTAAATAAATTCTCATTTCTTAAAATTGTAACATGTAACCTGAATAGAAGGTAACCTTAAATTAAAAAAATTAAAAAAAACTTAAAAAACCTAAATTTTTTTGACTACTCATCTCCCCGTGACCACCGCTCCCTCCCATCTCCTTCTCCCTCTCGCACACCATCGTCTCCTTCTCCCTCTCGCACACCATCGTCTCCCTCACACACCGTCATCTCCCTCGCCCCCATTGCCGCCGCACCACTGCCGTCGCCGCCATACCACCTTGTCGCAACCCCTATCACTCGTCTAATCAGGTTTGCTCCAATATTACATTTCATTTTGTTGTAAGAAATTTCTGAGATTGGATGGTGATATTGTTCCTGGAATCATCTTGTTATCTGTTCTGAGATTGAATGGAGTGTATGTTCTGCCAAAAGATTACATTAGCCAAAGAGGTGCAGACTAGATAAAAATAGTTATCATATGGAATCACACTCATAAAACTTACAATGTTCTCCCACGAGCATAATGGCATTCCCTTTACCTATTGGGGTTGTTTTTCCTTCTCCTACTTGTATTTCATTCTCATCGCACAGGCCTATTACTATATACCCACTATTTATAGCCTTCCCCAARTATAATGGCATTCCCTTTACCTATTATATTATCCACCCAAATTCTTGAGTGAAATACTACAKAATTCTAWTTAGAGGGTAAGTCATGGAGGGGAGATAGAGACTCGTTCCTAAAAAGTAACCTGAGATGTGTATCAGGTCAATGGCCATTAGAAGATATAAACGGTCCAACTTGGTTGTGCAATGGGAAACTATGCATCATGTCGATCAATGTGATATCATGCAACTATGGTGTGATAATGGAACACGTATACATATTGTGTCTAATTCTTGTGTTCCATGAATAGTGATAGAAGATTTAAGGATGGTTGTGATATACTTGAAAGAAACTTTAACAGGGAGTCAGCCCTACTGACTACTGGCCACTCGAACACATTAAGGGGTTGTTTACCAAACACTTACCCGGTAAGTGTTTATCGGTAAATTTAACACTATCATTTACTTATTGGGTAAGATTTTAGTTCATCGAAACGATATCGTACGCAACAATTTACCTGATAAGCGCTTACCGTGGTAAGAGTCTTATCCCTCACTTATCGAGGTAAGACTCTTGGTCTTTGTCTCGCTCTTACCGGGTAAAATTTTTGATACTTACCATATTCATCCGGGAATATAATGAAACTTGGTGTTCACTTAATCCAAGTAAGCGTTTGGTAAACGACCCCTAAAACAACTTGCAGATATTTTAGACGGATAATAGATTTGTTAGGAGTATAAAAAATTGTTCTTATTAGTTAATAGTATATTTGTCGGACTTGACTGATAGACCATGGTCCCTATTATCACATCTTATCTCACTCTCTTTTATCTTCATCACCATTTGGCTACTTCATTTGATGGCAGTTAGTTAAATTTGCTTCATATAAATATTGTTTGGATAGTATTTCCATTAAAGTGTAAGACCCATCTTAAACCAAGTACATGCACAGAACAATCAACAGCAGCAAACAATTTTGAGTTGTAGAAATTATCATTATTACTCACATGACTTATCATACTCATGCCATTTCGAAAGACAAAAAAAAAATAAGGAGCAAACATGCAAATAAAAAGTATGCACCCTCCATTTCCAAATTAGTTCACAGTAACATGAACCAAGTAGCTCACAAAGACCAATTTTATATATATCATATTTCTTGATTATCACCGGTAAATTTTTACTTTGTAGGGACTTGTTTAAAGTTTAATATAGTTCTTAATTGTTATAGAAGGTTTGAAAGACATAAAATTGTATAGTCATACTCCTCTCAATTTAGCTAGTTTCAAGGGATATTTTGGTTGATTTTGTGACTTAAATATATAATCCTAGGGGATAGGGACATCCTTGGATCTAAAGATTGGCAAAAGAGAAGCAAACTTTAAGACTTAGATATATGGATACAACTTCACGTTCACAATCAGCAGTCCCTGTATGATTTAAAAAACATTCAGTGGTTTTTAGTCTTTATTTGTACATATAGTCTACCATTATGTTTTCATCGGTGAATCGTGATGAAATTGTTATTTTTGTTATAGAATGATATCTGATTGCGATGGTGATTATAGTGATGATCCTAGCTTTGAAATAGACGACAATTCAAGTGAACATATGTCAGATTCTTTATCTCTAGACCTTGAAGATGAGGATGATATAATCAACTTAAATAAAACAGTTGAGGATCAATTTCTAAATAAGCTTTGTCTCGTAAACACGATTGACAATGTTGAGTTTAATGTGGATGAAGATGATGATAATGTTGGAGATCATGTTATACAAAAAGGTGTTCAGTACCCGATACATGATCCTAATATTCCTTGGAAGCTGATGAAGCCAGACTTGGTGAGAGGTATGAGAATCGTAGTCAATTAAAATAGTGTTTGACTAACTACGCGATTGCAAATGGCTACCAACTACAATACATGAAAAATGATTCAGAAAGACTAGTTGTTGCATGTGGAAAAGGTAAAAAAGATCACACATGTCCTTTTAGATTATGGGCAACTTGGATGCAAGAAGAAAAGTCGTTTCAAATTAAAAGCATTAATTGTAAGCACATATGTAGTAAAGACTATAGTTTTGGATTCCTAGTGACACCAATTTGGATTGCAAAGCATTATGTTAGAGAACTCATTGAAAGACCGTTCATAAAAATCAAAGACATGCAAGATGATATTTTGAAAAAGTTTATGGTCAAAGTTAGCAAGGGCCAAACTATGCTTGTTATATAATATCAAGTGTTATTATTTTTTTTAACCACTTACAATGTTGAATGCTTATGTAGCTTGGGCCGTAGTAGATGTGGAGAACAAAGAGAATTGGAAGTGGTTCATTGAACTAGTAATAGAAGATATTGGTGTTATCGAAGGAGCAGGGCTTACCATCGTGTTTGATGAACACAAGGTATGAACTTTGTAAAACTTGCATAAAATGCAATCTTCGCGACTTTTTTGACTTCCATCAGTTCTAACACTTCATATTAACTTATTCAAAGGTGTTTCAACCTTTATATAACCATTTAGACTATCCATTCAAGTTTTGGGTAGATTTTTCCCATTTAGGCACTCTAGTTACCTACCCGATTTCCATTTAGGCAATGTACTTTGTATTTTGAAACCCCACATCATCTAATTATGTTCTTTGTGAGGTGTTAGCACCAAACTTACCTCATACATCTCATTCTAACTATGATTTAATTGCAATTTTATGCAATAGGGCATTGTTGAAGCTGTAAAAGAGTTGGCACCATATGCAGAGCATAGACAAGGTGCAAGACACATATATGCTAATTTTCATAAAAGATTTAATGGTGTTGGGTATAGAAACATTTTTTGGGCAGCAGCTACATCCACTTTTGAGGCAGATTTCATGTCACACATGGAAAAGTTTAGGATGCAAAAGATTGATGCATATAATCACTTGATTGAAAGGGACCCTAATACATGGTGTAGGGCATTTTTCCAACCCGGTAGAGCTTGTGAAGCTGTAGAAAATGGGATTTGCAAGTCATTTAATTCAATAATTGTTGATGCAAGAAGAAAACCCATAATCACAATGTTAGAGGAGATAAGGATATTTGTTATGGAGAGAAATTACTGAATGCTAAGCAAAGCACAAGAATGGGAATCAGTTGTTTGTCCGGCCATAAGAAAAAACTTAAAAAATAGGGAGAAAATCACAGGTATGTTTATCTATGATGGTAATTTTATTATGTATGCTTGTCTATGATGGTAATATGATCTTGTATGCTAATATATTCTTTTTCATATGTAGATATTGGTATGTTATTCCTAGTGGTAGGAATGTATTTGAAACACGAAATGGTTTTGAAGCAAGGGTGGTAGACTTAGATGCTAAAAAATGTAGTTGTATATTGTGGGACTTATCAGGCATTCTTTGTGTGCATTCCATTGCTGCCATACACTTTATCAATAAGGATCCAGAGGATTATGTTAGTAAATGGTTTACTAAGAATCTCTTCAAAATGGCCTATGAGAATACTATAAGACCATTGAATGGGAGCAACATCTGGACTCCAACACCTTACACCAAACCGAACCCACACAAGGAAAGAAGAATGCCTGGTAGACCATCCATCAAAAGAAAAAGATCAAAATCTGAGAGCCAAAGTACAAGGGTGACTCAATCTGGGAAGGCAATGACATGTAGCAATTGCATGGAAACGGGACAAAATGCTAGGACTTGTAAGAATGAAAAGAAGAACCCACCACCTAAACTTGTTAAGCCAAAAGGTAGAACAAGACTCAACATTACAAAACCGACTACAACAAGAAGAGCCAATAGAGGTGGAAGAGGCAATAGAGGTGGAAAAGGTAATAGAGGTGGGAGGATACCATCATATGTAGGGGTCTCTTGTAATCCAGTCACGGGAGAAGCAATGATTGGGGTAAGCCATTATTTGTTTTTCAGATTCAAGTAACATTTTTATGACTATTGCTTACACTTTATTTTCATCATTAAAGACATCCTCAGGTGTGCCACAACCAACATGGCCCGAAGGCATCCTACCGTATTCAATTTCAATAGAGGCTGTTGTTAACGATGAAGACCGTGATGAAGGTGATACTACTTTTGGTGATGAAGAACATCATGAAATTGATGATGTTGTTAGACATCAAGAAGGGTTACAAGAAAGTCAAATGGCTATATCTCCACCAGAATTTAATGATGCAAATGAAGAATAGTTCATACCATGACCTTAACATAGATTAGGCATTACTTTGGTATAYTTTAGCGCAACTTTTGGTATATTTTGGCGTAACTTTTGGTATATTTGGCGTAATTGTTGGTATTTTTTGGTGCAACTTTTGGTATATTTGGCGCAATTGTTAGTATTTTCTTGCGCAACTTTTGTTACATATTTTGGTTCAAATTTTGGTATATATTTTGGTTTAACTTTTGGCAAAATTATGCCCAAAATTTGTATGCAGATTATTATGCTTTGGATACAGCTTTTGTATATTTTGCGAATAGTAATGAGAATAATATATTTGTTTTTTTTATAAATGTAAGTACTTTTTTCATTCAAAAAATATTTATGGACTTGATCGTTCATAATATGAAAATCCATTGGTTTTTTCGGACCTTTTCCACTAACAAAATGTATTTATCAGATTTTAGAAAGTCCAAGGACTTATTTAACAGGTTTTGTAAAGTCCAATGACTTATTTAACAGGTTCTAGAATGTCCAAGGATTTATTTGTTTCAAAAAATTGTTCAAGGACTTAATCATTCCAAACAGTAAAGACCATTGGGTTTTTTTGGACTTTTCCCTTTCTTAAATTGTGAAGTCCAATATTCATACAAACATGATAAGATCTTCAAGAATCAAGATGAATAGAATAGTAGAGAGAATATCATCAAAGGTTGATTTGATTGAGAGAGAAAAAATTACAGCTCAAATCTTGATTACAATATGCTAATTACTTGGTAATGACAATTACAATGAAAATACTATTTATACTAAGGAAAATAGAAAAGCTACACTATTACAAGGTAAGTAAACTAAGGAGAAACTTGAATACAACATTAAAGCTCTTACTCAAACCCAACATTCTCCCCCTTTGGATTCAAGTGTGGACTCTTGTAAATTTCGTCTTTCGAAGTCTAAGAATTTTCTCTAGTCTTCTCATAGCGTTCCTATATTGGATTTTCTCCTCGAGCAAATTTATCGCATTGACCAACAAATATCTTTCCTTGGAACTCATCCTTTCTGATTCAGCAGCTCTGTCATTGTTCACCCTTTTCAAGTCCTCACTAATCTTATCGTACCATCAGAATATTTATTCAACTCACTAAATCTCATGAATTCCTTTACTTGAAGTTGAGCAAAGTAGATGACCCCGAACTCTAGCTTCTCAAGAATCATATAGACAGGATAAGCATCAATATGTTCTAATTCTTGATTTGGTCTTTTCAGATTGATGATCTGTTGATTGTCTTCAAGACCCATTTGAACATCAATGACCATTGCCAGCTTCACATGACAACGCATAAATCTCTTGATAGCCTCAAGAGCAATCAGTTCTCCTTCCTTTCTGTTCGTCATGTTTCTGAGTTCAAAGTACATGTATTCAAGATCATCCAAATATAAGTTTGAAAAATCTGCTTCGCTGAACCTCCAAATCTGACCATCCTGCCTAGTAACTGTAAATACAGGATACCAGATTCTTAAAAGCTTCTGAGCATCAATTTGTTTGATCGTTACAATCCGATGCTTGGTACGCACTTCACTTATTGGTAGACACTTAGCTTTCAAAAGATGTCTGTATTCAATGCGGTAATCTTTGGTTTGACGATGAATGCCAAGACCTTTATCACCGCTCAGAGCTTTTCGATGTTGGATGAAAATTCCAAAGTAGACATCTTCTAGGTATGGCTCTCGGATTCTTGCTCGATCATAAACAGGAAAATTTGCTCTGATATGGAATGGCACATAATCTCTAGTGAAGATTTCAGTAGGATCAACTTGTTCTCTTTGAGCAGGAATGTCTGACACATCAGGTAAAACTGCAGTGGAAGATTCTGGAACAGACTGACGGTCTTCTTGAACAGGAAAAACTGGATCTTCATCATCTATATCAGCTTCAAAATCAAAGTAGATCCCAGTCGACTCGTCAATGTTGTCAATGTCTTTTCCAAAATCTTGCTCTCCACCCAAAGTAGTAGAGAACACATCTTTGAAACCTACGTTGGCAGACAAGTCCAATAACATCCTTGTTCCTACCATGGAGTCCGCCGGCTATTCAACCATTGGCTCGAACGTAGGACTTGTCTCCATTTCTGCATCTTCAATTACAATGGCCTCAATTGTTCTTTCCCGAAAAGATTCCGGGGCAGAAGCTTCAGCAATAACATCATGAGTTGATGGCTCCTCTCCAACCCTTGCACCTTGCTCAGATGACTCGACCAATCTCTGTCTCTTTCTCTCTCCCTCATGACTATCTGGATCATCCTGATCGTCATGCCTTCGTTTAAGAGWGATGGCCTGAGACCTGCAAGTTTCTTCTAAGGTAGACACCCGTTCAGCTAGGGCATCCATTGAACTTTTTAGATCTTGGGTATTGGATGTGATTAACTTACTAACTTTAGAGAAACTAGCAGTAACCACATCTTGAGAAGCCAAAAACTCTGAGGCTCAAACAAAAGGGTTAATATCTAACTGTTGACGTAAGAGACCGACCAAATCTGCATCTTCAGCATCTGGATTTTCAGATGCCATCAATTTTGCATATAATAACGATTTGAGTTCATCCACCGATTGATCTGGTACTGACGGTTCAGGTATATGTGGTAGTGATGGCGCAGATGGTGGCTCTTCTTTTACAACTTCATTTCCCTTCAAAAGTCTTTTAAGATTGGCCATTTGAGCATTGAAATTATCTTGAACAGCCTTTAGGGCGTCGTCTAAATATTCCCTTGACACGAAGTCGGGTAAACTCACACTTGGATCACTTAGATTACTAGTTGTAACAATAGTTGAAAAAACTGATGTGCCTAAGTTCAATGTTGGCATAATGTTAGCATTGGTAGAACTTCCGACCTGTCCTTGTGAAATGTCAAAAGACACCACTCCGGTTGTTCCGGCAAGTTCACGAAGAACTGCACTTTGAGCAATAGATGCTCCAGACTCATGTGTACCTATGTGTATCGGCTCTAGACTCGAGGTGCACAGAATCGAAGTCGTAGGCTGGKGCAGCGGCCTACTTATTTCAATAACTACATTCTCCAAATGAGAAGTAGTTAGCAGTTGTGCTCTATCCCTTTGTGAAATTGAAACAACTGGTTGTTGAGAACCAGTTGAGTGGATGGGTGAGGTGTGCATTTGCATAGCTGGGCTAGCTATGTCTTGTTTAATACCAACATTCAACGAATGAATGTCAGTAGCAGATGTGGGTGCCCGGCTATGTGTTACAGCTTGGAAAGGAGCTTGATCTTTTTTTTATACTCCACTCTCACCCTCTCCATATTCTTTTTCTTCCCTTTCTCTCAACCTCTCTTTATTTTCGACAAAAACACCCTCATCTCCTCTTTCAGCAGGTAGATCTTGAAGTATACGATCATAATCATCGCATTCTTCAACGTTGAATGACAAAGAATGTAAACTTGGACAAGGTTGTTGTGCTGAATATTCAGGAAATATGTCATTAATGTCATCAACAAGAGTTCCAATAGGAATATTTTGAGCAGAAATATTCTGAGCAGGAATAGATTGAACACGATCATCTGCTCCATCATCATCATCATCACCAGAATCTGCCTCATTATCAGTTTCAGTAGCTTCGGAACTTGAAGAAGTCGTGGAAGTACTGTCAGATGAAGTACTTTGCTGATCAGACGCTCCCCTTTCTTTTTCTCTCAACTCACTTCCCTGTTCAGGTAACCCCTGTTCCTGAACTCGCTCTTCTATTTTTACCTTCTCTCTCACAGCTGAGGCATGGGGAGATACTTGGGCAAGTTCAATCGGTTCTGGTTGAGCTATTGGATCTATCACTCGCCTATAGTCTATTACGCACTGAGCGGTCTGATCAGCTAAGGCGATAAGTTCTGGTGGAATAGCCATTATGGAATCCAAGTTTTCAACTTCTGTGTGCTGCCTTATTCTGGTCATGACAAATGTAGGCCCTTTTTCAGCGTTTGACCTGGCTGGAATATCTTCATTTGCATTCATCATGTCCTTGATAAACAATTGCAAAAATCTCTGAAAAGGCACAAATTTTCTTGCCTTGGACGGAAATCTTTTTGCATTAACCAGCTCTACTAGTTCATTCCATATGACTAACGCATAGTCATAGTTTCTTGAAAAAACTATTCCATGAAAGAACTTTAGAAACGAACTGCTGCATGTGTCTATGCCCGCGGTTTTCGATGTCAGACATCTATTTAGAATTGAGAACAGCAGATGTCATATGGAAGGTAGAAATCGTCTTTTGAACTGAGTAGGATTAGTCAACTCAGCAGAGTATCCTAATCTTTTAATATCTATGCACAACTGTTCATCAGAGACGAAGTCTTCGAAACCAGTAGATCCAGGACCAGGCAGACGAAGAATTCTTCATAATCGTTTCAATGTCATGCGACTGACATATTCGTCTACTTCTCCTTGGAAATAGATAGTGTCTTCGTCCTTTTATAGAGTAAGTGTACCCCAAAATTGTTGTACATACACCATCAGAACAGGTGTATTGGTAGATAAAGAATATGCTATTGGGTGGCCTTTCAGGATTTCTGGTATAATAGGGTATTCGGCTGGCATCACAAAAGAGAATGTATGATTGTTTGGCTTTATGTCTAGGTATTTTATTTGAGAGAAAAGGGTTTCTGAAGGAATAGGTTGGTTTGGCGGGTAAATTGGAATATTAACAGATCTGACGGAAGGAACATGAGATTCCTCGTCAGATTGATGTCGCTGTTCCGCCATTAACCAGTAAAAATTCTAAAATATTAGTACCCATTTTATTCAAGAAATTTGAATTAAAAAAAATATAACACAACAACAACAAAAATAAACTCTAAAAAAAATTAAAACTAGAAATAGAAAAAAAATAGAAAAGAAAAAAATAAAAAAACACAAAACAGAACAAAAAAATCACTACTACACCACTTAGACAAAACACTTAGGAAAAAAAATGAAACAAATTGACCGGATTAGAACTCCGGACAACCAAGAAACAACAACACACTTGAAAGAAAATAAAGATTGTGACCGGATTAGAAATCCGGACAACAAAGAAAACATACACAAAAAAAATACTAAGTCCAAAATGAAAATGAACTAAATCGGACAATCATCAACCAGATTAAGGTTGATCGGAGTGAACTTCGATCACCTTGTCCGGTGAGATATCCGTTCAACACAAAAATATTCAAACACACTAAAAATTCAAAATACACACTAAAAGAATCAAAACACACACTAAAGAAATCAAAATACACACACAAAAACAAAGATAAAACTGATTTTATTAATATTTATCATTTTATGATTCATTTTAAGATTCGATACGAAGTAAAACAAAGATTAAGTCCAATCAGTCTAATTGTCCAATATGAATTCAATTCGATCAAGAAATATGTATAATAGATTCAATTGAAATAAACCTTGATTATCAGAATGATGGAACAGTAGAAGAAAGTAATAATCTTGAACAATGAACCAGAGAGTTGAGCGGAGAAGACGATGAATAGTAAATGAGGATAAAAAGTAAAAAGTAAAAATGAGTCGAATATTTATAGTCAAAGTCAAAAACCGTTCAGATTCTTAAATCGCTCAAAGCTTATCCGGATTMGAATAAATCGGTCAAGAGGTGTCCGATTTATGAGTTGAAAAATATCTAGGTGTTAATCCGGACAATAAATCGCTCAAGGCATGTACGATTTAGAAGAACACCGGTCAAGACTTGTCCGGTTTAAGGATAAATCGCTCAAAGGTCAATCGGATTAGAAATAAATCGCTCAATGAAGAAAGATAAATCGCTCAAGTTAATAATTAAACCGCTCAAGAATTGAACGATTTAAAGACTTGGAAAAAAAATTACTCAACAAACGATTTAAGAAATCGAACAAATGAATTCAACGATTTAGTAATCCGCTCAATCCCTTTGCAAAGTATATCTAATCTTATCCGGATAAGAGTTTATTATATAGCCTTTTGTCCGGATGTCTAAATCGGATAATAAATCGCTCAAGTGTTGTTCGGATTTTCAATAAATCGGACAGGCATTGTCCGGATTAGACTAAATCGGCCAAACACTTATATTTCAAAACTCAATTATCTTTCAAAAAATTAGATAATACTCAAAATACCTGTAAGAAAAATATAAACTATTAGTTCAAAACAGATAAAATTCACTCCYCCTCAAAATATGATCAGATAAAAGAAAACACACTCCCCCTCAAATATAGATTCCTACAATCAAGAAATTTAAAATCAGATAGAAAAAATTGAAACACTGACTTGTAGTTTAAAAAATATAGATATCTGACTAAATAAATTTGAATTAAACACAATTCAATAAATTGAATTGTTTTTAATAAAAATTCAAATTTTCAAATTTAACATATCTAACTTAGATACAAGAAAGCTAAAGCGTTTTTCATCTAAAGCTTTCGTAAATAAATCAGCTAATTGAAATTATGTATTTACAAAATACAATTCAATGGTTCTTTTTTCTAAATGATCTTTAATAAAATGATATCGGATATCTATATGCTTAGTTTTAGTATGTTGAACAGGATTACATGAAATAGCAATAGCACTTTTGGAATCACAGTAAATAGGAATTTTATTGAAATAAAACCCATAGTCTATGAGTTGTGTCTGCATCCATAGCTCTTGAGAACAGCAACTTGCAGCAGCTACATATTCTTCTTCGGCAGTGGAAATGGAAACGCAGTTCTGTTTCTTTGATGCCCATCTGACTAGTTTGTCTCCCAAAAACTGTAGATGTCCTGTTGTACTTTTCCTATCCAACATACAGCCTGCATAGTCTGCATCTGAATAAGCTGCCAGTTCAAAACAAGTACCCTTGGGATACCAGAGTCCAAGATTAGCAGTCCCTTTAAAATAACGGAAAATGCGCTTAACAGCACTTAGATGGGACTCCTTTGGATTAGACTGATATCTGGCACAAAGATGTGTTGAAAACATTATATCAGGTCTACAAGACGTCTAATACATCAAAGAACCTATCATGCCTCTATATGTTTTCTGATCAACAACTTTTCCAGAAGGATCAGCATGGATCTTCATTCCATGAGCCATAGGTGTTTTGATAGATGAACAGTTTTCCATATTAAATTTCTTCAGGATATCTAAAATATATTTAGTTTGACAAATAAAGATACCCGAAGATAATTGTTTAATTTGAAGATCTAAAAAGAAATTCATCTCACCCATCATACTTATTTTAAAACGTGAAACCATCAAGGCAGAAAAGTTTTTACAGTATTTGGGATTTGTAGATCCAAATATTATGTCGTCTACATAAATTTGTATCAAAATAATATCAGACTTTTTCTTTTTAATGAAAAGGGTTGTGTCAATATTATCTTTCGAGAAGCCTGACTTTACTAGAAACTCTGGTAAAATATCATACCAGGCTCTCGGAGCTTGTTTAAGGCTGTAAAGTGCTCGATCAAGGATGTAGACATGATCTAGCTTTGACTGATCAACAAAACCCTCCGGTTGTGAGACATAGACTTCCTCTTTGAGAAGTCCTATAAAAATGTTGTCTTGACGTCCATCTGATACACCGTGAAGCTCTTCTGTGCCACGTACGCCAAAAACATTCTTATTGCTTCAATCCTTGCAACCGGGGCAAACGTTTCGTCATAGTCAACTCCTTCTTGTTTATTATATCATTTAGCAACAAGCCGAGCATTATTTCTAACCACCACACCATGTTCATCCTTTTTATTTTTGAATACCCATTTAGTACCGATAATCGTCTTATTGTTGGGACAAGGTACCAATCTCCAGACTTTGAGTGTTTCGAACTGGTTCAGCTCTTCTTGCATGGCTAATATCCAATCCGGATCTGCTAAGGCTCCAGAAACCTTAGTTGGCTCAATTTTACTCAAGAATGTGGAATACAGACACTCATTAGCAGTCGTGGACCGTGTACGGATAGGTGCTGATGGATCACCAATTACTTGATGAATTGGATGATCTCAGGTCCACTTCTTGCTATGAGGTAAGGAAGTATAAGAACTTTGATCTGAATTTTGATCATTATAAGAACTTGGGGAGTTTATAGGAGCAGGTTCAGGTGAAGGTTCAATATTAGAAACTACAACAGGTTGAATATCTGATTGAGGTGGATTATTATCAGCTTGTTCAACCAACACCTCTTGCACTTCAGAATTTCCATCCTCTTCACACTAAACGGGATTGTTTGGATTCTCCATTTCTATTTCTTCATCGACTTCTTCTGCTTCCTCTTCTGTTTCCTCTTCTGTTTCAGTTACAGGCACATCAGGAGATGGACCCGATRACTGTTGTTCAGTTGAATTTTCCCTGATCAACAGAATAGACTGATTAGGCTTATTATCAAAATATTCTTCATAAAAGTGTTCAAAYAAGAAATCTAAATCAGTTTTATCAGAGTTAGAAGACTCAGGTTGATCAGCTTTCCACGAAGTGTTAATTATAAGACCGGCACCTGAACTGAATTGTTCAGAAGCCACATCAATGACTTTATCAAAAGATTCGTTCACGCTTTCATTGATGATTTTGGTCCGTTTATTGTAGACCCTGTATGCAGCGGATGTCTTCGAGTATCCAATAAAAATTGTTTCATCAACTTTAGCAACAAACTTTTCTCTGTCCTCTTTGTCATTTAAAATGAAGCATCTGCAACCAAAAACTCGAAAGAAATTGATGTTAGGTATTCTTTTATTTATTATTTCATACGGAGTTTTACCAAACCTTTTGTTTACAAGTGAGCGGTYTTGGGTAAAACAAGCAGTCGCTACTGCTTCAGCCCATAAGAATAAAGGAAGACTTGAACAAGTAAGCAATGCTCGAGCCACTTCCACCAACGTTCTGTTCTTTCGTTCAACAACACCATTCTGTTGTGGTGTCTGGGCCGCCGAAAATTTATGTGAAATACCAATGGATTCGAGATATGAACCGAGTGTGTTGTTCTTGAATTCAGTTCCATTGTCTGTTCTGATTTTCTGAACTTTAAGTTGTAGATTATTTTGAATTGTCTTCAAGAAAGAAATAATTGTCTCGGCTGTTTCATCCTTAGACCTTAGAAAATGAACCCACGTATATCTGGAATTGTCATTGACTATGACCAGCACATACTTTTTACCATTGATGCTTTGAATTCTCATAGGACCGCAAAGATCCATATGAAGAAAATGTAGAGGACATTCGCTATTGAACTCTGTCTTTTGCTTATGAGAAGCTTTCTTCAGTTTACTCATTTCACACGCACCGCATACATGATGTTTATGAAACTTCAGTTCTGGGATTCCTTTGACCAAGTTGTCATAAACCAACTTGTTTAGATTCTTGAAATTCAGATGTGAAAGACGTCGATGCCACAACAGATTTTCCTTCAAAGAAGCCTTGGAAATCAAGCAGACATCAGTATCCACTTGTGTATTTGATAGGTCAATCATGTAGAGATTTGATCTTCTGAATCCAGCTAAGAGCTCCTTACCATCAGAAGTTCGGATGCTACATTGGTTAGCTTTAAAACAGATTTCTAGATTTTTATCACAGAATTGACCTATGCTACACAAATTATGTCCAAGTCCTTCGACAAACGACAATTTCTTAATAGTTAAATTCTCCTTAGTTTACTTACCTTGTAATAGTGTAGCTTTTCTATTTTCCTTAGTATAAATAGTATTTTCATTGTAATTGTCATTACCAAGTAATTAGGAGATTGTAATCAAGATTTGAGCTGTAATTTTCTCTCTCTCAATCAAATCAACCTTTGATGATATTCTCTCTACTATTCTATTCATCTTGATTCTTGAAGATCTTATCATGTTTGTATGAATCTTGGACTTCTCATAAATGGTTATGAAATTGTATGGTATGGTAGATTCAGTAATTTAATGAAACTATTTCATGAATCCTTCAAAATTTATGATTGTTGATGGTTTTATTATTGGTTTGATAGGTTATTGAACAACATTCATGTTTGAATCGAATGTTTCATGCAATAGAGTTTTCCAATGGTATTATTATAGAAATAAGTGTTTTCGAAGGTAAACATCCAATTCATATATATTATATAAGTAAACAAGTTAATAAATACTTGAATTTCCATAAGATATTACAAGTCGTAAGTTATAATAAAGTAAAACATGTGAACACCAACTTTATATTTAACCTTAAACATATGATACGTCATCAATAACGTGAACGATGTAATTACACATGATTTTGTTCCCCTGTTTTTTGCGATGAGTACATCAAAATTTCAAAATTGGCGAAATGTTACAAAGTCTTCCAAGCCAAAACCCATGCCTTGAAGTTTTGAAACCTGAATAATATGAAATAGTTTCACCATAACTGATTCATGGAAGCACGATAAGCAGACATAGACAACAAAGGTTGATTTTCAAGCAGAATTCATTATGAATTACCCATCTTAACAAGGTATGGGGTACGTGTAAGAATACACATCAGTTTAGTCAAACCAAAATGAACGAAATATAAGTGACTCCTAGGTATAGGAGAAAATTCAGATCCTAACCTCCCAACAACCCAAAAAAATTCCAAACTAGACCAAAACTAAATCTATGGCTTGCTTCAATTAAACGATAACGCCTATCCCAAATCTCTTTGTTGATTGTGCCTGTTCTATTGCATTATTTTTAACTTCGAGATCCATTGCATGGAACTTATCAACCTCCTTCTGAATTTCCTCCTTTTTTTGCTGAAGTTGCTAAGTACTAACTTTGCCGTGAAACCAGTCTTCCATGACCTTTCATCTCCCATCCAAGTTTCCATATGCCTCATCAAGAACACACTGCCATCATCGAAGTTTTCTTTAGTTTGCTAACTCATTTGCAAGCGCTCATGCCCCGTTTCATCGATTTCTTGCTAGATTGGATGTCGTACAACTTTTAGGTTCTTGATCATAACGTGATGCTGAAAAAACAAATATTCAGTTGTAAAATATAATGCAGAAAGAAATGTGTAGTCTCGGAGTGAATATTCAGTGAGCATACTTACCAATATGTCAACAATGTACTCCTACAAACCCATATCGTCTTCGATCGCACATCCCTTCCAAAATTCATTATTACAACAATTGAAGGGTTCTTGAAGTTAAACACCACCAAGTAGTAGTGACCACAGTCCATAATAGGAAAGAAATCTTGTGTTGGTTTAATGGTTATGTAATCTCATGAAAAAGAAAAAGGTTTATTTAATTTTAAATGAAAAAATATATATAAACGCTGACCATACCAAATCCATATTTCGCATTTTTAGAACGTTTATGTCAAAACGAGCTGATTTAGCCAAGTTATTGTTGAACATGTCATACTAAACATTGAAATTGGCCTGTTGAGTCGTTAGTTTCGAATCTCCCTGTGTTTTAGTTACGTAATTAGAGATTCTTCGTAAATGAATGGCTTGTTTCAATGCACATATTACATATTTAATATAGATCTTGCCAAGACACTTGTATTGAAAAAATACCGATGAAGTGAATCACGGCTTCTATACATATCCTCGTAGTTAAGCAATTCAGCCCATCCATCAATAACATTAGTGTACACCATGGACTTGGATGCTAGGCTTGCCAAATTTCCCCACAAGATATTCGTGCGATTGTCCAACTCTGTAGATCCCGTTATATCAATCTTCAAGTAATCATCAAGAAATTCATGGTAGATCTAGTATTTCACTCAAGAACATGAGAGGAGAGTTGAGAGGATTTGTCAACTTTGGTCAAACTTTATATTCGTAATCTGATATTACAATAAGCATCCTACAAAAATTACAAGGAAACACCCTTTATATAGGGTCAAACATAAAGACAAAGTCAAACTCTCTAGGAAAAGTCAAACACGGTGACTTTTAATACAATTATAGACAAAATTAACTTTCAAGACGAATACAATTTTACACTGATTTTCAGTCCTAACATTCTCCCCCTTTGTATTCAGACTAGAAATAATTTGCGCGCTATGAGTCTCGTTTGAACTTTGATGCTTTAATCACTCTATGTCTTCTTCAAAAGAATCTCCAACTTGAAATCTTCAGGCAATCATTTGTTTGAGAAAGATCTTCTAACATTCTCCCCTCGAATGTAGAACCGCGATGATCTTCTCTTTTGAGAATTAGAACATAAACAATAATGATCTTCAGAATTAATCTTCAGCAGCATCGGAATCATCTTCAGTCACACTTCTTTTGAGTCTTTTGCCATCATTGAAGTTACTCCCCCTTGATCGTTACATCAAATTCCCCTTATAATGTTCGAAATTGGACATTTCATTCATTATTACATAGTCCCCCTTATGATGAAATGAGAATCATGACATCATACACAAGAATGAATGAAATTTCCCACGAAAGTCGTCAATTCATGAAATTGTAAGTAGATCTTTTCAAATCCACTTGTTTAATCTTTTCAGATTAAGAGAATGGGAAGGTAACAACCAATTTCAACGAATGAAATTGTTTTCAATCTTATAAAAAGATTGGTCTGTGAGTATAACAAATATACTCAATACAACGAATGTACTGTATATATGAGACTTTATGATGCTCATCTCACCAGGTCTTCCATTCAATCATCGATAGTTTAATAATAGCATATCTATGAATGTTTTGGCAAAATAACGTATAAAATGCAAAATCTGTGTAGTGTAAAAAGATAAAGCAACTAATGCTTCTGTTTAGGCTTAAAAAGATAAACCATGTGGACTACTCAAATTTATCAAACTCAATTAGTGATAAAAAAGACTTGAAAGGGGACATATATCCTTCTGATTCAATATCAACTTTCTCCGAATGAGAAATTGATAGATGATGAGATGCGTGCCCCAAGTGTTATTGAAACACTTATGTGTTAAGTGATGAATAGTAGCTGGTGGGGTTGTGACAAGAATTGGCCTAGGCTTTGCCTTTTTCAATATTAGTCTCGAAAGAATTGAGAACTAATAGATTATGCGGTATTCCTGGATTTTAGAACTTTGGAACAGGATTTTCGTATTCTTTTAATCCTGACACAACTCTCTTCAATTCTTTTGGCTCACAACGACTACCCATCTCATTTTCATTTTAATCTCAGCACAGAAACCCTTTTGTATACAAATCTCACTCAGATATGGTTGTCCTCTTGGTAGGTCTGTCGGTTTTGACATTTCATAGAGGTATTTCTGATAATCACTCAGTCCCTCCTAAGATTTAGCATTATGTACAGTTGATCACAATGATTGATCAAGAATATTATTCCAGATAAGCACAATGATCAGATAAAAATTGATCAATATATTTGGCTTTAAGCAAAATCAATAAAAGAATGATGCGACAACGATCAGATTATTCGGTATGCGAGAGAAATGAATGAACATCTGTAAGAACGAGTTTACAGATTCTGATAAAAAAAATGAAGTGTATATCAATAAAAAAATCCGAAAATCAGCCTTTGAATACAAACGAGCATATTATCACCGAAAAAGATATTATTTATAAGAGACGTGATAATAACAGTTTGAAGAATAGCTGAAACAGGTATTGGAGTTATGTACGATGAGAAATTACGCAAGTAAAATCTCAGGAAATACCTGTTCAGAAAATGTACTCGTTTCCCAAAAAAAATTATTTTCCGAAAAAACATTTATTGAACTTTCTAGAGACTCCCCCTAGAAAGTAGATTATAGAAATGTTTTGATTCAGCTAAAAAAATTTTAAAAAATTTAAAAAATTTAAAAAAATAAGAAAACATGTTTAGCACGGGTCCTAAACTGGATGTTTAGAAACCACACTCGGTAAAGCACGGGTCTTGAACTGAATTGTTCAGAAGCCTTGTTTGGAACATATTACAACTCCCCCTGTATTAGTGTATCACTTATATGATATTCTGATCAACGCAAAATTGACACACCTGCAAAATCAGATTAGAGAGATTTTGGTACCCAAATGAATTTGGGTCCTATTTTGTTAGTATCGGGCTGGGGTATGTTGTAACTCCCAAACCATCTATTTCTATTAGATATCTTCTTTTTAGCACTTTGAACAGGATGATTAGATACAAAATATGATCCATACCAACTATTATAATCATACATGTTCTTACCTTTCCAATCCTTCTGATCTCTGTTATCTGTACTCCATCTGTTGTATGTATTCTTGTTCAAAAATCTGTTGATTTGCATGTGGAGCACATGATTCTTCTCTTGCTAAGATGAATCAAATCAGTAGTAGATCTTACAAAACAAGGAAGATGATTAGTAATGGCAGGAGTACATGATCAAACAGATTCAGATTTACTAACTCAAATGCTTTTAACCTTAGAAGAATAATTGGGTGATCTGATAACGTACCCTTGATAATACTGATTAGAAGAATGAGAATAGTTCTTAGAAACAGTTGATTTAGGGCTGCTTGAATAACTATTCGATTTGGAACAGTCATAGAAGCTAGTTTTACACTGAGAAGAAGAACCAACTGAGCTTTGAGCACAAGAAAAGTCTTTGAATTTCTGTAAAAGCTGGTCTCTTTCAACAGTAACTAAATCAATCTTATTTTTAAGTTATGTTCTCATCTTCAGCTCAGTTTCAATATATGTCTTCAGATCAGACAATTTCTTTGTAGTATCCAGGAGTTTACCTTCTAACTCATTCTAAAGCATTTCAAACTTCTTCTTCTGATTTATAAACTCTCTAATCTCTTCATCTGAGCTGCTTTTCTCATTCTCATAAGCGATGTCAAGCCACTTTTTCTTTTCAGCAAGCTCTTCAGCAATAGCTGTACGTTTCTTTGTAGTATTTCTCTTCTCAAGAGCAAATTACTTCTTCTCTTCATCTAAAGCCTTCTACTTTAGAGCAATGCTGTCAGATAATTTCTGAGTTTGGCTCTGACACTCTTCTATGAGGTCTTTCTTTTCTTTATCATTCTTGGCACGTTCCAAGATGATCAACTGCTCAAAATCCGAGATTTTCTTTAACAGCATTTTTGCGTTCAGCTTGAGAGAGTTTATCTTATTCTCATAAGATAAGCGTTCAACATCAAACTTTTTCTCTCTCTCAGAAACTCTTTTCTTCTCCTTTTTCAAATTCATTTCTTAACTCAGACAAATCACTCTCAGATTTATTAAGTTTTGCAGTTAAGTTCTCAGTCTCWGGATTAACTTTCTCAGAAGAATTCCTCACTTTTTGCAGATCTTGAAGTTTGTTGAATAACTTCTTATTAGCATCAATCCAAGTCTTCAATTCTTCTTCACATTTTTTCCTTACTTTGTCCAAAGTTCTCTCAAATTCACTAGCCTTATCAGATAAAACCTTTACAAAATTTTCTCTCAAGGTTTTATTTTCTTGTTGTAGCTCCTTGATAAATTCTTTATCACCAAAATTTTCATCAAACAAATTAAGATATTTTTCTTTGTAGCTCTCTACTCTTCTTTCCAATTCAACAATTTTCTCTCTCAATTCTTTATTCTCTCTCTCAAATGAAACTGCCATTTAAAAAAAAATGATTTAAGATCTAATGCGATGAAGTCAGTAAAAAAAATCAAAGATACAGTTAAGCTCAAACACACAAACAAAAAAAACAGTTGAGAAATCAGAGAATCGACGAAAAACTGTCAAATATCAGTAAAAAGAGTCAAAACTGTTGAAAACAGTTAAAAACTGTTAAAAACAATCAAAGACAGTTAAGACTAATTAAAACAGTTTATGGGACGCAGAATAGTTCAAAATTTTCTCAAACAGTTTAAAACACAGACCAAAACAGTTAAACAATGATCCAAAAAATAAAATCTAAACAAAAAATACAATGTCACTGCAGTATGTCAAAGAAACATACACATAGTACTCTCAACATTTGTTGTTGATACAGTTTTAAAATTCCTTTTCATAACAATTTCATACTGTGAAAAGTAGATAAACATATTCTTACAAGGTTGATCCAATTTCTGTCAGCGCCCACTCGTGTATACGTTTATTTTTCGCACTTACCTTCATGTCTATAGCCCGCCTTACAAACGGTGATCTTAAGTGATCTCCCAAACGAACACTCATCCTTGTCGCTTTAACATATGTTGACTTCAGGTGATCTATAGTATCTTTTTCATTATGCCATTCTGTGAACCTGTTGCACTTCTTTAATGTTGCATCATCTTCAATGCAAATACCTTTTCCTTTCTCCTTTCTACTTCGTTTTATAACAGAAGACGGTTCTACGGTCTTTCTCGGGCTGATTCCCAAGTTGAAATGTGGAGGCCTTATATCTAATACTTCCTTACTGTGTTCTTTGCTCGAAATTGAGTTCTCGACTGTTTCATCACAGATCTTATGCAAGGTTTGACTTAACCAATATTGTGACAATGGTGTGAGCATCAAGTCATTTTCAATATGGTTTCATCCCTAACACGTTGGCCAACACATATTCACTTGATATGAGTTCCGATACCTTTTCTCTTGATGTACCAATAGTTGCAGAAGCTACATTATCGGGTACTGCTTCATCCCTACCACGTTGGGTAACAAACACCACACTTGATTAATGTCTGGTAACTTCTCTTTTGACAAAGCACTATCTGCACAAGGGACATTATCGTGACTTCCTTCATGCTTCTTATAGTTCTTGAAAATGTCATTAAGCTCACTAGCAAGACTTATGAAAGCTTCATCACTATGATACTTTGAAAGGCACACACTCAATCGCTCTTCAATTTCACACTTGTAGCAAGTATGTGATCTATCATGTCTTTAATCAATTTGATTTCCCCCTGTAAATCATATCAAGACAATAAAACTCCGCTGATAAAATTTGTTTGGTTACAAATAGCTAACCGCCTAATTAGGCTTCAATAATAAATACATTAAATAGTTTCATAGATGGTACACAATTTCATATCTTCATGAAGGTCCATCACTATAAAACAGGTTCATGCATTGAAAGATATGAAACAGATTCCTGACAGTGAACAATATTCGTCTAATCTGATTTAAAAGTTAAACAGTTTCATATGTTAATTTCAGTAAATTTTAAGTATTCATAATGCCATTTGATTTTCATACTGCGTTTTATTCACGAGTACCATGGATTAAGGCAGACAAGTGAAGCATGTTTACTAATGAAAATTAATGTCGGCTGTAACTAACGTTTAGATGATACTGTTAGTCAACACTTGTTGCATAAAGCTTTTTGATACCACAATACATAGTACAAATTGCTTAATGTGTCAGTTTTTAAGATGCATGACAGTAATTGAGAGTTTAGAACCTCATGGTGCTCAATTATTAAATAGGTTAATGAGGTTTAAGATGCATGACATTACATATGTTTCCTCTAGCAACAGGTTCATGTGTTCACTGTATGCAACAGTTTCATGCGGTTCAAGATGCATGACAGTAACTGTTGGTTCATATAATGGTTCATATGTTAATGCTGTGAAACAGGTTCATGTAATGGTTTATATAATAGTTCATATGCTAATGCTATGAAACAGGTTTATACAAATCAAACAGTGAAACTATTTCATAACAGTGAACAGATGTATGTTCTCATAAGATTGAAACATATCTATGTATTGAAAACAGATTCATCTATTGAAACAAATTCATATAATGCGTAATAAGCAACTGGAACAGATTCATACAATGCATAATAAGTTTGTTGACCAATTGAAAAAGTTTCATATAATGGTTCATATGTCCATGTTTCATATATACTTCCTTTTGTTCAGTTACTATTTAATACCATTTCAATTTCCTTTGTTTACTCATCATCAAACGTTTCATGTAATGCATTAAAGATATATAAGTACCTCTCTTTCCACCTCTCTTGTCTCTTCCAACAGTTCTGCTGATCCTAATCCTCCATTGGCAATCTCCCAAGCCTCTCGTTTTCTTAACATTCGAAGCTCCATCCGCTTGTAGTTGGCCTTATGTGGTCAACTACTTCGTCTGGCCATATAGTTGACTCCACATATAGTAACAGAGTAAAAAATAAGACCAACTGCTATTTAGACTTTAATTCAAAAAGTTTATGAAATATAAAAAGTATATGCACTTACGGTCAAATAAGTTAGTGGCCCAGCGTAGAAACATATATCACTGGTTCTGCTCCAGTTGTCCTTACTCATTTTCAACATATCAAATACGTATTTGCACCATTCGATCTCTGTTATCATTTTCTCATCCTTAATAGAAGACAAAAACCAAGATTTCAACACCCCATCCAATTGCAATCTACCATCAAGTTCACAAACAAAACCAAGAAATTGATTTTGAATGCACCAGATGCATCTCTAGTACCTTGGATAAGTTTCATCACATCTTTTGGTCTCATCTTTTTCTTAACGAATTTCTTCCTAAACATGTCATTAAGATTTGTCTCAGGTTTTTTTTTGTTGAGTACTAAGTATATCAATCCCCCTAGTCGGCAAGCCTAGTTAGTCATGAATGGATGATATTGTAATTGGAATTGAACCATGTCTAACATTCAGCCTCATATTCATAGTGTCTAAATTGTCTACAACATAGAAACCCAACCGTGATGGGACCACGTCTATTTTAATGTCCAGTAAACTCCCTAATCCCATACTCTTAACAGCATCCCGTTGGGAATCGTTAAGTGTGTGCACTGTTTCGTGCAGTGTCCATGGAGATGTCCTAGTTTGTAATACATGATATTGAACTTCATTTGTGTCAGATGATGGTTCATCTTCTATGCCCTTGTCCATCTCATGATTAATTCATTTCTGATCGTCTTCATTGTGCATCTTATCATGGTCTCGCAACCCACTACGTGTTGGGTTATCCAAAACTCCTGCATATATTAATTAGCATGTTAAACCCCATAATTCATAAAGTGAAAAAGTAATGAAAAACAATAAGTGATAAAGAACCAGAAGACCGATGAAGACATCAAGGAAGAATCGACTAAGTCTGGAGCACAACCAGAGGACCGATGGACGACCAAGGATGCGATGGAAAGAGCATCTTCATCAACCCTCTGGTCAACTACACTTAGTGAATTATCCAGCAATTCATCCAGAATCATGCAATGAAGACTTAAAGATAAGGATGATTCATCATACCATAAATGACAGCTGGAGATGACAAGTCAATAGCTAGATTTCGAGTTTATCTTAATTACTAAAGCTTATCCATAGTTTAGATAAACATTATCTGTTAATAGAAGATTAGCTAAAAAGTCTCATTAGATAGTTATCTTCTTATTAGCTTACTAGTATAAATAGGTGGTTAGGCCTATTGTACAAAAAGTCGCTTTTACGTTTTTCTTATTAAAAAAGTGAAATCTTTGAYGCTCAAGATTGTTCTTAATTGTTCATAATTTCTTCTTGAGTGTTCATCACTTTGTTCWTCAAATCACTATAATTTGGTTATTATTAACTAGATTATTAGTGTTATTGAGAGATCTGGGATCAACAATTGGTATCAGAGCTAATTGATTGATTTTCCAATCAAAACGATCATTCAAAAATCTCTCAGTTTTTGACCTTTCTCTCTCGTAAAAACACAAATCCTTCTCTTCAAAATTCTCAATGGCCAACTGGAATTCCGCTTATAGTGTTGGCTCCCTCACCAAGCCTCCAACTCTTCAACGAGAAGAATACCCATAATGGAAGATCAGAATGGTGAATTTCTTGGAAGGAATGGACAGTAACCTCTTGCGATCTGTAATGTAGGGCCCTTACATTCCACAAACTCTTGTCCCAAGAGTTCCACGAACAAACACCACGGCTGAAATTCCTGCCTACTATATGCCTAAGGATGAGAAGAATTAGGATGAAGATGACATGGAAAGGGTAGAAACAGACAAGAAGGCCAAACGATTGATAATCATGGCCATACCCAATGAAATCCTCCAATCCCTCAACGCATGTTCCACAGCCAAGGAACTATGGGATGAACTGGCAAGCCAACTGGAAGGAGGAGCAAAAACGAGGAAAAATCGTAGAGCACAATGTCTCAACGAATATACTAATTTCAAGGCCCTTCCTGATGAACCAATACAAAAGACATATGATCGTTTTAACACATTGATCAATCAATGTTGTCGAAACGATATCTCCTGAATTAAGGAAGAAAACAACGTTTTATTCCTAAAAAGTCTGGGCGATAAATGGACTCAGCTGTCTATGTCCCTTCAAGCAATCCAAGACCTAGACGGATGGTCACTTCATGATCAGTATGGAACGCTTGCAGCACAAGAGAATGACATAATAAAAAAGAAGGTTTCCATCGGTGGACGTCTTGCCCTTGCTACCGATGAAAAGGAAAAATCAAGGACCTCTACCAAAGAACATAAAAAGWAASGCWAVARAGCATTGGTGGTAGAATCAGAATCTGAAGAAGAAACTTCTGAATCAGATGATGAAATTAAAGCTTTTGCCAAATCTTTGGCCTTGATCACAAAGCAGTTCCAGAAAAAGTTCATAAAGAAACCCTATGAATGAAAAGAGTTCAAGAGGGAAAGGTACCAGTCATCGTATGAAAGGAAGCCATCCAAATTTCATCAGAGCGAAGATAGAAGAGATAGGAGAGAAGAAAGAGAAGAAAGAAGAGAAGACAAAAGAGACGAGAGGAAAGAAGACAAGGATGGAAGGAAAAATGACCTCTGATGCTTTAGATGCGGAAAACTCGGCCATTTTTCCAAAGAATGAAGAGGACGATTGGTAAAGGATGCTGACTATTACAAGAACAAGTACAAATATAATTCCAGAGACCGAAGCCTTATGGCTGAGAAAGAAAATTGGGTGTCCGATTCTTCATCAAACGATGAAGACAAAGCACTCATCTGTTTGATGGCCACGTCCAATGCAGAATCCGCCTACAACTCTGATGGTCAGGTATGTGAGTCTACTTCCAATGAAACCAACTCTGCCCGATCGGAGCTAGAGTTAAAGGTAATAAAACTTTCAGAGGATTTCTTCAAATTAAAAGAAAATTTGAACTTTGAAAAATCTGAAAGATTAAAAGCGGAAAAAGAAGCAACTTTCTACAAAAGAGAAACTGACCTTCTAACCGAAGAAAAAGCTGAACATGCAAAGCAAAAGACTCGCATCAGCACACTTAAGAAATCAGAGGAAGATAAGCTTTTGGAATTAAACAAACTAATAACTAAGGACCTAGAAAAGAAAACAAAGGCCTTAAAGGAATCTGAGGCAGAGAGACTAAACTCAGTTGCTCTTAAAGATTTCTTTCAAAAAGAGCGGGAAATTCTTCACCAGAAGCTTCAAACCAATGAACTTCTGATGAAGAAGTATAAAGATGCCCAAGACGTYTATGAAAAATTAAATGGTCAAACGGACACTCAAGGGATAGAATTCAATGAATTGGACTCTTTCATCGAATCAAAGAAATCCACCCTTGAATCCACTTTCAAACTTGGATGCATTCAAAACCCCGACTTTACTCCAAAACCAAAAGCAAATTTTAAAAGAGTTAAAGTCGATGAAAAAACTGTCGTTTCAAGAAAGAATTTTGAAAATGTGGTATACGAGAACAATACAAGTAAGAATTTTGATGGAAGAAATGACACCTCTCAATCAGAAACCGATGGAAATCCTATGGTTAAACTAGAATCTCTGATTGTCAATTCCTCTCCATCAGCAAGTACTGTTGATGAAAAAAGAGAATCCAAATGAGGAACCATCAGCTGATGAATCGATGAACAACCCAAGTAAAATTGAAAGTTCATCGAAGTCAGAATCGATGAAACCTCAAGCAGATCACTCTGAAGCATCAACCTCTGAACCCACATCTTCCAATTCAATCCATGCTAATTTTGATTTTGAGAAATCCGCAAGAGACTTTCTTGATTCTGAATTTGAAGAAGAGATAATTTGTGAATCATTAAAGATCATTGAGGATAAGAAGCATCAAAACTCAAAAACCTCAATGAAATCTGGTATTCCTTCATCGATGAAAACTTCAGACAAAGAAAAGAGAAAACTGAAAGATAGTAAATCTACCAAAGATAACTCACAAGGCCCTAGTACATCCTTCAGGTTCATCAAGTTCACTCGTGAGCAAAAATAAAAGTGGCCTGCCTCTGAGAATATTAATCACCACTTTTCTTTCCATCCAGCTGAAGAAAAGCAGACCTTCCTCAGGAGAAAAGAAGTTAAGCCAAAGACCTCTTCAAATAAAAAAATCTGAACTAGATATAAAGTTTGTAAAAACAACCGATGCTAGGACAGGCTTCACACCCATATTTACTTCTTTGTTTACATCGAATAAAAAGAACGTTAGACATACAAATCCAAAGCATCATTATTGTCAATGTTTTACTCTTTTACAAAACCTAAGGAATCACATGTTGACACATCACTGTCTCTTTTCACAACACGTTTATCGATACAAAGTTAAAACCAATGAAAACGTGAAAAAGCTCAAACCCAAGGGCAAGGGAAAGGCAAATAAACCCAAGCCTTCAAAGGCTAAAGGCGATGAAAAGAGTGTGAAATCCCATACTAACAAACAAGGACCCATTATGAAATGGGTACCTAAAACCCCTTAATTTGTCTTGCAGGACCAGCATGTGCAACCATGGTACATGGATTCCAGTTGCTCCAGGCACATGACTGGTGATAAAAGTCAACTATCCTCCTTTATCGAAAAATCTGGAGGCTCTGTGACTTTTGGAGACAACAGTAAGGGTACTATCAAGGGATATAGCACTCTCATCAAAGGCAACATCTCCATCAGCAAAGTGGCTTATGTCGAAGGATTGAAGAACAACCTATTAAACATAAGCCAATTCTACGACAAGGGTCTTGAAGTCAGGTTTCGCAAAGGTCTCTGCATCATAGAAACAAATCCCGGTCAAACAATCATCAAGGCAAAAAGAGAAAGAAATCTCTATCTTCTAGATTTTGAGTCCTCCATGGGACATGACACTCTTTGTCCTGTGTCTCATAAGAACGATGAAATTGGCTATGGCATCAGAAATTCTCACACCTCAACTTTGATGCACAATGAAAACTAGCCACACAGAAGTTGGTCAAGGGAATTCCGGATCTCAAATTCAAAAAAGATCATCTTTGCTTAGCCTGTGAGATGGGAAAGTTAAAACGGGCCTTACATTAAACCAAGTCAGAAACCTCCTGCACCAAGCCCTTGGACATGATTCATATAGACCTTTGTGGGCCTATCTCAACTCAAAGTCTCTATGGAAAGAAATATATGCTAGTATTGGTCGATGAATACTCCCGATACACTTGGGTTGAATTTGTAAAGCAGAAATCAGACGTTCCAGACCTACACATTGGAGTGATGAAAAGGCTTCATGTCCTTCTACAAAAAAAAACTAGTAAAGGTTAGAAGCGACAATGGAACTGAATTAAAAAATGCTAAAATTGATGACTACCTCTCAAGTGAAGGCGTTACACAAAACTTCTCATCTGCAAGAACTCCACAACAAAATGGAGTGGTAGAACGAAGGAACCGAACCTTAGTGGAAGCAGCAAGGACCATGCTTGCTTCATCGGAGTTACCTATCACATTCTGGGCTGAAGCTATTTCCACTGCATGATTCACCCAAAATAGAATAATCATTAACAAGAGACACCAGAAGACACCTTATGAGCTCATCAATCATAGAAGACCAAATGTCAAATATTTGCATGTCTTTGGGTGCAAATGCTTTGTACTCAATGATAGAGAATATCTTGGCAAGTTTGACAAGAAAGTAGATGAAGGAATCTTTCTGGGATATTCTCAAACCGCCAAAGCCCACAGAGTCTACATCAAAAGGACAAAGATCGTCATCGAAAGCATCAATGTGTCCTTTGATGATTCCACATCAATGACTTCTAGACACAATAGTTCAGAACTCGGAATTCAAAGAAGAGCATCTAATTCATCTCTTAGCAAACCCAATGAATCAGAGTTAGCTCAAATATTTGAAGACAACTTCGATGAAGAAGTGGTCGCTGGATATGTGCCAAATGCAAAATCTATCTCCAGAATCGATGAAAACCATGAAGTCTCCAATGCTGAAGGTACATCTCTCACAGAAACTCATGTTACTTCACCATCTACTTCTTCTGTGTCTTCAGATCACGATCAAGATCCAGAGTCCAACTCTGGCGATGATCTAGTCGAGGGGGAGCAAGCAGTTTCATCAGTTGATGAAGAGCTGCATCATGTTGCTTCTGAACCCCAATCAAGCACCAAGTAGGCAAAAGATCACCCACACCACCAAATCATTGGTGATCCAAC
>NW_020201047.1:19980-35063 GCF_001531365.2 Cynara cardunculus var. scolymus | reverse complement strand
GAAACAAGAAGGACGAAGATGGCATCGTAATAATGAACAAAGCCAGGCTTGTTACCAAAGGCTACCATCAGGAAGAAGAAATTGATTACGGTGAGACATTTGCTCCTGTTGCACGAGTTGAAGCCATCAAAAAGTTCTTAGCCTACGCAGCTCACAAAGGCTTTAAGGTCTATCAAATGGATGTCCAGTCTTCCTTCCTCAATGACAAACTTCAAGAAGAAGTCTACGTGCAGCAGCCTCCTTGGTTCGAAGATCCAAAACATCCAGACTATGTTTACTTTCTAGATAAAGCCCTCTATGGGCTGAAGCAAGCACCCAGGGCCTGGTATGAAACTCTATCTACCTTTCTCGTCAACAATGGTTTTGAAAAAGGTACAATCGATACAACCCTCTTTCTCAAAAAGCACAAAAGCGATATCCTAGTTGTTCAAATATATGTGGACGACATTATATTTGGTTCTACAAATGCAAAACGTTGCGAAAAATTCTCAGAGTTGATGAAAAGTAAATTTGAGATGAGTATGATGGGAGAACTAAGCTTATTCCTTGGTCTTCAAATAAAACAAACTTCCAAAGGAATTTTCATCAGTCAGTCCAAATATGTGACTGACCTTCTGAAGAAATACTCTCTCAAATTCATCATCGATAAGAACACCTATGGCTACAGGAGCTAAGCTATTTGTTGATCCATCAGGCTAACCAGATATAATGTTTGCCACATGTCTTTGTGCAAGATATCAATCAAATCCTAAAGAATCGCATCTCTCTGCAGTCAAGAGGATGTTTCGATACCTTAAGGGAACTCCATCATCGGGTCTCTGGTATCCAAAGAACTCTGGCTTTGATCTAATAGCCTACACAGATGCAGATCATTCAGGTTGCAAGCTTGATAGAAAGAGCACATATGGAAGCTGTCAACTCTTGGGGGACAAGCTAGTAAGTTGGACATCCATAAAACAGAATTGTGTCTCAACATCCATAGAAGAAGCAGAGTATGTTGCTGCTGCTAGTTGTTGTTCACAAGTTCTCTGGATGAAGACTCAGCTTAAGGACTATGGTTTCCATTATGCAAATCCTCTGTGACTCCAAGAGTGCCATAGCAATCTCTACAAATCCAGTGCAACATTCCAAGACCAAGCACATCGATATAAGGTACCATTTTCTGAAAGACAATGTTGAAAAAGGTAACATAGAAATGTATTTTGTTCCCACTGAGATTCAACTTGCTGACATTTTCACAAAAGCTCTTGATGAGAAAAGATTTGTATTCATCGTCAGCAAGTTGGGTATGCTAAATCTCACCACTTAGAGGCACTCATTAACTTGAAACCAGAGATCTTCCATATCTCATGGTTATGCCTATAAGTGATATATAAAATATTAGCCATAAATTTCAAGTATCCTAAACCAGAGCCTCTGGTCATATGGACCAGAGCCTCTGGCCATTTAAAATCACTTCGATTAATTTGGCAAACAACTTTCATCACCTTTGATCCCATAGCCCCTCTGGTCCAAAGCCAACACTTAGTAATTTTTTTTACCAAGTATTATCTTACTCACCAGAGCCTCTAAAGACCCGAGCCTCTGGATTCATACTCTTTGTAACCAGAGCCCCTCTGGTCCCAAAGAGTTTCCCTCTTCTCCCTACACGTGGACTTAACCATATTCTTTCATATTTCATTTCTTTGCTTTCATAACCAGAGCCTCTGGTTTTAAACACCAGAACCTCTGGATTCACAATCTTTGGAACCAGAGCTCCTCTGGTCTCAAAGGCTCATCCATCATACTCTTTMACATACACTTAACCATTTTCAAATACCCATTTTCTTTGCTTCACAACCAGAGCCTCTGGTTCTAAAGACCAGAGCCTCTGGATTTGTTCTCTTTGGAACCAGAGCTCCTCTGGTCTCAAAGACACTTTTATACATTTCCCTTCCACTTAGCCACCTTTCATACATTTATCATCTTTCACAACCAGAGCCTCTGGTTGTATAGACCAGAGCCTCTGGTCCTCTAACTCTTCATTATTATTTGTTTAAGGGGGGGGTTTTGACAACCTCAAACATCATTACTCATGCATCATTTAAGGGGGAGCAACATTTTCATCTTCACACTTAATTTTTTTTATATGCATTTTTCATCCAGAGCCTCTGGTTCTACTATCCAGAGCCTCTAGCCACCTAAATGCAACATATGTATGTAACCAGAGCTCCTCTGGTTCTATATAATGGATTACCAATGCTTATCTAGAGCCTCTGGTTTGTAATCCAAGGCTTCTATATCATGCAATCCAACATTACATCAATGAACTCCTTCATCGATGTTCAACCAGAGCTCCTCTGGTTCCTCACCCAATAGGTCATGACCAACCAGAGCTCCTCTGGTTCCATGACAATAATTTTCATACAAAAAAAAACTCATCTTAATTGAAAATCATTTTCAAGATTATACAAAATTACAGCTTTTGTGACTAAAAACTATACAACATGGGTTTTTAGATGACCAAAACTTCGTAATTAGTATTAATCTTACAATTAGATGGGATTTTAAATTCAAATTATTTTTGGGATACATACTCATCAAGGTATTATTTGAAATAACTTTTTATTTCAAATAATTCATAATGTCATCATACCAGCGCCTGACACCACATACAGCCTGTTCCCCATACACCCTTTCAACTTTCCCCCTCCCTAACCCCGCCTTGACACGTGTCATATAACATTAATGGCACGTACAATCAAGCCGGCTCACGTTCTTCAAATCAAATCACCAATACCTAAACCGCCAAAACTTTTCATGATTATATTCTTTTAATAATCAAGAAAACGTTTCCCTTCCACCCCCTACCCCACTCCCTCACCATATTCCCGCCTATAAATACTTTTCTTCCTTCTACATCTTCTCTTTACGCTTCCATAAACCTACAACTATATTATGACGAACAATAAACCTGTAACTTCCTCAAAAATGGCCTCATCCACCTCCCACGAATCGAACAACAATGATAGCAGAGTCCAATCTACCGGCGCCGACAGCCGCGCTATTGTCTTCCTACCCATGAAGCCAAACAACCACGCTATCGAACTCCGAAACACACTACGCCTTTCTCATCTACAATGTGATTCATTCGGCGGTGGTCAAGAAATGCAAACTCTAAGCCGCTGGCAAGCCTCTTTCTGCGGTTCTCTTGCCTCGCTTCCTCGCCCTCTTCATTGGGGATGCAATGAGGAAGCATGGCCTACCAGCTGAGGAGCCCTTCACTCCCGTCTACAAGATGCACGGCCATCGACCAACCCTCTCGAAGGAGGGTTACAGCATCAACCGTCCACTCTCCAGGGCTATGTTCAATGTCATTCCATCAACATCTGAGATACGCCAGGCCTATGAACGCTCTATGCTGTCCTAGAAACCGAGGGCAGCTACCCCTGAGTGATTAGAACCGTCCCCCAAAACAAGCCAGGGAGCACATGAGACATCTTCATCGGATGATGAAGATGATGATGATGATGCTACTCATCGTGCCTCCCCCAGCCCTACTCATACACTTCCTCAACCCACTTCTCAAAGGGCAACCACATCATCTACCCCTTGCGATCAAAGCCACAGGGGTATTGAACAAGGACGACCCAGTCCACTACCAACCCCAGCCAGCCATCCAGAGGCCATCCTTTGGGCCTCTAGAGATGTATTAGCCGAGGAACCTCATTTTCCATCACCTCTGTCCCAACAGAGAGGTGATGAAGAAATAAGAGCGCCTTCACCTCAGGGTTCGACACACCCCATCACACACACAGAAGCATGTGTTTCTTCTGACATTGAACAACCCCAAGATCGTTCAGAGCGATCTTCCCTTCATGCACAYCCCCCTTCGATATTTGATCTACCGAAGGGGACACACATTTGCTTCACTTACTCGGCCTCTGAAGCCAAGGAAGAGGAAGCTGATGTTGCAACATCCCGAGATAGCTCCTCTCTTGAGGGCTATCAAGGACATGATGGAAGTCCTTCTAGGCCTACCTTCTCACAAGGCCAAGAAGGCGCCTCCGGAGCAGAGGCCCAACCTACAGCATCCGTTACTGCAAGGGTTACCCACTAGCAGACCTAGTCACAAGGGCCGAGTTCCAAGCCTTTGTCGATTCAGTGATGTTGTCCTTGGAAGACCCTAAACTCATCATTCAAGGGATTGTTGACAACCAACCCTCAACCGATAACTCTGACCTTCAACAATCCCTTCCAATCCTACAACACCACCTCTCCCAAATTGAAACCCAAACCCAAGCCAATACCACCCGCCTTCAAATGCTCCAACAAACCATCACCCAACACCACAACACCATATCCTCCATTACCACCCAACAAAACCAACTACTCATCCATTCCATCGCAACCCTCACGGTCCAGGCAACTGCAGCTGATGAGAGCCTTACATATATCATCACCCAACTTCAAACCATCCTTCAAACCCTTAACTCCCTACCCACAACCATCATCTCCCAAATTCCTACCCAAGCCCCACCTCAATCCACCTCATCCATCGATGATACCCTTGCCAACCTCACCAATCAAATGGCCTCCATCCAAACCACCCTCACCCAACTACCCGCCACTATCCTAGCCCAAATCCCCCAGCCTACTCCTCCACCCCAACCTCCCTCTGCAGTCCCATCCTTTGATGAAGCCTTCTCCTCATTCACTGTAGAGGTGCGAGACCTCATCACCAACCTTCCCATCCCTTCATATACATCCACCACCACCTCCATGCCACCACAAGCCTCATCCTCCTCCATCGAGTTTACAACCAGATCTGACCTGCGGACTTTATCCAAAGCGCTAGTCTCATCTTTCAATGAGATTAGTGCCAAATTTGTTCATCAGGCCATCCATCCAACAAGGGTTCTCTCCCAGAACCTGGCCGATGAACAACGGCACACCACCACTCTCCTCCAAACAATGGAGGCGAGCCGAAGACAAGTCTCCCTGAGGGCGTATCTTGCATCCTTCAGGAAGGAAAAAAGGAAGAAGCGGAGCAGAGCATCATGCTCCAGCAGCCGCCAACACAAGAGGCCAAGGCATGAAGACCAAGACCCCAATGATCAAGGTCTTGGACCTCATGAGGGGGAGACAGAGGTCGCGGCTGCACAGCAAACGAAATCCGATGCACCACCATCATCACCACAAACTCAACCACCACCCTCAACCGAAGGAACCCAAGCAAGGGAACTAGAGGCTCTGCCCTTTGAAGATGTACAAAATGTACATGTTCCCTTTGCTGCAACCCCAGAACCCATCGTGTTGAGTTCCTCAACCGATGAAGAGCCAATCACCCCACCAACAGAAATAAACCAACCTTCATCACCCACACCAAACTTACCTTTAACCCCTTCACCAACCCCTCGCACCATAAAACCCTTCACCTTATCCATACAACTAGAACCAACAATAATCCAACCTTCATCACCCCAACAACCACAAACCCAAACAGAACCCCATACATCAGAAACCACCCAAGTTGAACCCAATGAACCACAACCAACCCAAGTTGAACCAACTTAAAAAGAAACCTCACCAACTCATACACAACCCTCAACCCAACCACCTGTGGTGCATGCAGATACTCCCTCTTCATCAAGGCAACCTCCTCAGAGCCTGGTAGATGAGATTATACAGAGCATGGAGTCCATACAGAGACGTCCTAAATTGCCAACCAGTGAAACAATTATGATGGAAAACATCCATCAGTACCTGTACCAAGACTGCGATGAAAGTTTGACCATCAATCCTCCTATCTTATCGCTTGAGTCCATGGACCTCTTACACCATAGATTCATTAAACAAACCACACAAGCACCTCAAGCTGTCTTCTCGAATGATGGGATAACGAGGGTCATGGATCTGAAAGTAAGGACATTTGCCAACTTAGCCATTTGATACATCGAGTTCACTATAGAGAGAGCACATAGGCAAATTAGCGTGTTCAACAAAAATGACCTCATTAATCTCAATCCATATGACTTGATTGAATTATACGCATACATGGCTCAAAAGCCAGGACCACGGCATCAGGTATGGAATGATGAACCGAGCGGTAGTAAAAACGATGGAAACCCTGGTGAACCATAGAGCCAAGAGTGATTTTTGAAATTGCTCTTCGACTAGGCATTGAAATACTCTCCTGCGCTCCACCAAACGAAGACTTCCAAGGCCTGCAGAAGAAAAGATCTGCCTCAGTCCTAACTCAACCCGAACTTGGACTTGTTTACAAGAATGAGTTCGGGGTTAAAAAAATTCTTTAGACTAACAGAGGCCTTCAAGTATTCATCGGATACACTTGAATGGTTTCAGAAAGTCATTAGAGAAAGACTAGGTAGAAACCACGTGCCAAGAGAAGAAGGGAGTCAGATCATTCATGAGATATCGACAGTCATCGGCTATCGAAGACTGCTCATGCGCTTCAGAGAAATATATGAAGGCAGCTCATGATGAGTTGTATTTTTTTTTTGCCTTAATGTCTTTTGATTCCAGTATTGTAAGAATTTCATCATCCAATGAAAATTTGGAATTTGATGTTTTTCTATTAGATTAGTCTTTGTTCTTCACGGTTGTTTCTAGATTGGTCTATGTTTGTTATTTCATTACTTAGGGGGAGATTGTTAAACCCCATAATTCATAAAGTGAAAAAGTAATGAAAAACAATAAGTGATGAAGAACAAGAAGACCGATGAAGACATCAAGGCAGAATTGACTAAGTCTGGAGCACAACCAGAGGACCGATGGACAACCAAGGATGTGATGGAAAGAGCATCTTCATCGACCCTCTGGTCAACTACACTTAGTGAATTATCCAGTAATTCATCCAGAAGCATGCGATGAAAACTTAAAGATAAGGATGATCCATCATACCATGAATGACAACTGGAGATGACAAGTCAACAGCTAGATTTCGAGTTTATCTTAATTACTAAAGCTTATCCATAGTTTAGATAAACATTATCTGTTAATAGAAGATTAGCTAAAAAGTCTCATTAGATAGTTATCTTCTTATTAGCTTACTAGTATAAATAGGTGGTTAGGCCTATTGTACAAAAAGTCRCTTTTACGTTTTTCTTATTAAAAAAGTGAAATCTTTGACGCTCAARATTGTTCTTAATTGTTCATAATTTCTTCTTGAGTGTTCATCACTTTGTTCATCAAATCACTATAATTTGGTTATTATTAACTAGATTATTAGTGTTATTGAGAGATCTGGGATCAACATAGCATTTATATTTACTTTCAAAATTTCAAAAAGTGTAAGATTTATTGTACCTTTTTCCTCTTGAGGTCGTCTATTGGTTTTTAGTACTTTCACCAGTTGTTTATGTGGGGAAACAGGTTCTGTCTGACCATGGCTCGATGAGGCTTTTTTGGCTGTTGTAACCTTCACTTTCTTTAGCATACCAAGGGTTGGGTTTTGAACAAAATCACTATCTGAAAATATACAATCTATTGGTGTATGTGAAGTTAAAACATATTAAGTTTCATGTAATAATCATAAAAAGGTTATATCTTATATTAACATTATGGTAAAAGAAAAAAATACAAACCAAAACTAATAAATTCATTACGAAATTTTGAACAAGTGAACCAATTTGAAAAGAATGGTTCAACCAAAACTGCATGAGTATGTTATACTAGATGCATACCATCTAATTCTTTGGTCAATTCTTCTGATGCATACTTCACCCTTTTTATCGAAGTTTTACCTAAAAAAATAAGTGTTGGCTAATTAGTATGTAAAAATATGTTTTTTTATGAAAAGGATATGACAAATATATCAATGGAAAGAAATTCAATGAAACAATGAATGACAATATTCAGACTTGTGTGAAACAGGCTGCAGATTGATATGTAACAGGTTTCAAATTATCTTTATTGTTGTAGTTGGTTGAGGAACCAATCTATATCTAAATATCTATTAACTAGTACAAAATCATATATATTCTGCCAAATATTCAAGAAAAAGGAAATATAATGCAATTTTACCTCTGGCGGAAAGATTAACAATCTTCTTCCCCCTTTTCTTCGTGTTTTGATTATTGAAGTCAATATCCACCCCCTCTTCAGCAAATTCAACTAGTTTCTCTACAGTGTTGATTTCTGCTATTTTCACCAAGGGTTTATGTGGGGAAACAGGTTCTGTGTTACCATGGCTCGATGAGGAAGTTTTATTTGTAGTAATCTTCACTTTCTTTATCTTACCAAGGTTTGGGTCCTTAACAACATCAATATCTGAAGGTGTATTCTATTATTGTATGTGAATTTACAACATATATGTGTGATTTTCCTACTACAATCAGTTATTAATTTCAATAAATTTTAAGTATTCATAATGCCATGTGATTTTCATACTGCGTTTTATTCATGAGTACCATGGATTAAGGCAGACAGGTGAAGCCAATTTCACTAATGAAAATTAATGTCGGTAGTAAATGAGAGTTTAGATGATACCATTAGTCAACACCTGTTTTATACAGCTTTATGATACCACAATACATAGTCCAAATTGTCTAATGTGTAAGTTTTTAAGATGCTCAATTATGAAACAGGTTAATGAGGATTTAGATGCATGACAGTACATATGTTTCCTCTCACAACAGGTTCATGTGTGTTAAACCCTATAATTCATAAAGTAAGAAGTAATGAAAAACAATAAGTGATGAAGAACCAGAAGACCGATGAAGACATCAAGGCAGAATTGGCTAAGACTGGAGTACAAACAGAGGACCAATAGACGACCAAGGATGTGATGGAAAGAGTATCTTCATCGACCCTCTGGTCATCTACACTTAGAGAATTATCCAGCAATTCATCCAGGTGCATGTTATGAAGACTTAAAGATAAGGATGATTCGTCATACCATGAATGACAGCTGGAGATGACAAGTCAACAACTAGATTTCAAGTTTATCTTTGATATTAAAGCTTATCCTAGTTTAGATAAACTTTATCCATTAGTAGAAGATTAGCTAAATAGTCTCACTAGATGGTTATCTTCTAATTAGTCTTCTAGTATAAATAGGTGATTAGGCCTATTGTAAAAAAAGTTGCTTTTATGTTTCTCTTATTTAAAAAGTGAAATCTTTGACGCTCAAAATTGTTCTTAATTGTTCATAATTTATTCTTGAGTGTTCATCACTTTATTCATCGAATCACTATAATTTGGTTATTATTAACTAGATTATTAGTGTTATTGAGAGATTTGGGATCAACAATTGGTATCAGAGCCAATTGATTGATTTTCCAATCACAACGATCAAACAAAAATCTCTCAATTTTTTATCTTCTTTCTCGTCAAAACACAAATCCTTCTCTTCAAAATTCTCAATGGCTAACTAGAATTTTGCTTATAGTGTTGGCTCCTTCACCAAGGCTCCAACTCTTCAACGAGAAGAATATCCACAATGGAAGATCAGAATGGTGAATTTCTTGGAAGGAATGAACAGGAACCTCCTGCGATCTGTAATGGAGGGTCCTTACATTCCACAAACTCTTGTCCCAAGAGTTCCAAGAACAAACACCACGGCTGAAATTCTTGCCTACTATATGCCCAAAGATGAGAAGAATTGGGATGAAGACGACTTGGAAAGAGTAGAAATAGACAAAAAGGCCAAACGATTGATAATCATGGCCATACCCAATGAAATCTTCCAATCCCTCGATGCATGTTCCACAGCCAAGGAACTATGGGATGAACTGGCAAGCGAACTGGAAGGAGGAGCAAAAACATAACAAAATCATAGAGCACAATGTCTCAACGAATATACTAATTTCAAGGCCCTTCTTGATGAACCAATACAGAAGACATATGATCGTTTTAACACATTGATCAATCAATGTCGTCGAAATGATATCTCCAGAATTAAGGAAGAAAACAACGTTTTATTCCTAAAAAGTCTGGGCGATGAATGGACTCAGCTGTCTATGTCCCTTCAAGCAAACCAGGACCTAGACAGCTGGTCACTTCATGATCTATATGGAACACTTGCAGCAGAATAGAATGACATAATGGAAAAGAAGGTTTCCATTGGTGGACCTCTTGCCCTTTCTGTCGATGAAAAGGAAAAATCAAGGACCTCTACTGTTGACCCCAAATCTCTCAATAACACTAATAATCTAGTTAATAATAACCAAATTATAGTGATTTTATGAATAAAGTGATGAACACTCAAGAAGAAATTAAGAACAATTAAGAACAATCTTGAGCGTCAAAGATTTCACTTTATAAATAATAAAAACGTAAAAGCGACACTTTTTACAATAGGCCGAACTACCTATTTATACTAATAAGCTAATAAGAAGATAACTATCTAATGAGACTTTCTAGCTAATCTTCTATTAACAGATAACGTTTATCTAAACTATGGATAAGCTTTAATATCAAAGATAAACTAGAAGTCTAACCGTTGACTTGTCATCTCCAGTTGTCATTCATGGTGTGATGGATCATCCTTATCTTTAAGTCTTCATTGCATGCTTCATAATGAATTGCTGAATAATTCTCTAAGTGTAAATGACCAGAGGATCGATGAAGATGCACTTTCCATCGCATCCTTGGTCGTCCATCGGTCCTCTGGTTGTGCTCCAGACTTAGCCGATTCTTCTTTGATGTCTTCATCGGTCTTCTGGTTCTTCATCACTTATTGTTTTTCATTACTTTTTACATTATGAATTATAGGGTTTAACAATCTCCCCCTAAGTAATGAAATAACAAACATATACTAATCTAGAAACACTTGTGAAGAACAGAGACTAAACTAATAGAAAAACATCAAATTCCAAATTTTCATTGGCTGATGGAATTCTTACAATACTGGAATCAAAAGACATTAAGGCAAAACAAAAATACAACTCATCATGAGCTACCTTGATATATTTCTCTGAAGCGCATGAGCAGTCTTCGATACCCGATGATTGTCGATATCTCATGAATGAGCTGACTCCCTTTTTCTCTTGTCACGTGGTTTCTACCCAGTCTTTCTCTAATGACTTTCTGAAACCATTCAAGTGTATCCGATGAATACTTGAAGGCCTCAGTTAGTCTAAAGAATTTTTTAACCCCGAACTCATTCTTTTAAACAAGTCCAAATTTGGGTTGAGTTAGAACTGAGGCAGATCTTTTCTCCTACAAGCCTTGGAAGTCTTCATTTGGAGGGGCGCATGAGAGTCTTTCAATGCCTAGCCGAAGAGCAATTTCAAAATCGTTCTTGGCTCTATGGTTCACCAGGGTTTCCATCGTCTTTACTACCGCTCAGTTCGCCATTCCATACCTGATGCCGTGGTCTTTCCTCTGAGCCATGTATGCGTATAATTCAATCAAGTCATATGGGTTGAGGTTAATGAGGTCGTTTTTGTTGAACACGCTAACTTTCCCATGTGCTCTCTCCACAATGAACTCGATGTATCGAATGGCTCAATTGGCAAATGTCTTTATTTTCAGATCCATGAGCCTCCTTATTCCATCATTCGAAAAGATAGCTTGAGGTGCTTGTGTGGTCTGTCTGATGAATCTATGATGTAAGAGGTCCATGGACTCAGGCGATAAGATTGGAGGATTGATGGTCAAACTTTCATCGTGGTCTTGGTATAGGTATTGATGGATATTTTCCATCATTATTGGTTCCCTTGCTTAGGTTCGTTCGGTTGAGGGTGGTGGCTGTGTTTGTGGTGATGGTGATGGTGATGGTGATGGTGATGGTGGTGCAGCGGATTCTGTTTGTTGTGCAGCCGCGGCCTCTGTCTCCCCCTCATGAGGTCCAAGACCTTGATCATCGGGGTCTTGGTCTTCATGTCTCGGCCTTTTGTGGTGGCGGCCGCTGGAGCAAGAGGCTCTCGTCCTCTTCTTCTTGCCCTTCCGGAAGGACATAAGATACGCCTTCAGGGAGGCTTGTCTTTGACTCGCCTCCATTGTGTGGAGGAGAGTGGTGATGCGCCGTTGTTCATCGGCTAGGTTCTGGGAGAGAACCCTTATTGGATGGATGGCCCGATGAACAAATTTGGCACTAATTTCATTGAAAGATGAGACTAGTGCCTTGGACAGAGCCCGTAGGTCAGCTCTGGTTGCGAACTCGGTGGAGGAGGAGGAGGATGGTGGTTGCATGGGGGTGGTGGTGGATGTATATGGAGGGATGGGAAGGTTGATGATAAGGTCTCTCACCTCTGCAGTGAATGAGGAGAAGGCTTCATCAAAGGATGGGCCTGCAGAGGGAGGTGGGGGTGGAGGAGTAGGCTGGGATATCCTATTTGGGCTAGGATAGTGGCGGGTAGTTGGGTGAGGGTGGTTTGGATGGAGGCTATTTGGTTGGTGAGGTTGGCAAGGGTAGCATCGATGGATGAGGTGGGGCTTGATGAGGAATTTGGGAGGTGATGGTTGTGGGTTGGGAGTGAAGGGTTCGAAGGATGGTTTGTAGTTGGGGGATGATATATGTTAGGTTCTCATCAGCCTCAGTTGCCTGGGTCATGAGGGTGGCGATGGATTGGATGAGGACTTGGTTTCGTTGGGTGGCAAGGGAGGTTGTGGTGTTGTGATGTTGGGTAATGGTTTGTTGGAGCATTTGAAGGCGGGTGGTATTGGCTTGGGTTTGGGTTTCGATTTGGGTGAGGTGGTGTTGCAGGATTGCAAGGGATTGTTGGAGGTCAAAGTTATCGGTGGAAGATTGGTTGTCAACAATCCCTTATATGATGAGTTTAAGGTCTTCCAAGGACCGCATCACTGTATCGACAAAGGCTTGAAACTCGGCCTTTGTGACCATATCTGCATGTGGGGTAACCCCTGCAGCAACAGATGCTGCAGGTTGGGCCTCTGCTCCTGAGGCGCCTTCTTGGCCTTGTGAGATGGTAGGCCTAAAAGGACTTCCATCACATCCTTGATAACCCTCAAGAGAGGAGCTATCTCGTGATGTTGCGACATCAGCTTCCTCTTCCTCAGCTTCAGAGGCCGAGTAAGTGAAACGAATGTGTATCCCCTTCGATAGATCAAATATCGAAGGAGGAGGTGCATGAAGGGAAGATCGCTCTGAACGATCTTGGGGTTCAATATCAGAAGCAACACATGCTTTTGTGTGTGTGATGGGATGTGTCGAGCTCTGAGGCGAAGGGGCTCTTATATCTTCATCACCTCTCTATTGAGAGAGGGGTGATGGAAAATGTGGTTCCTCGGCTAATACATCTCCAGAGGCCCGAAGGATGGCCTCTGGATGGCTGGCTGGGGTTGGGATTGGACTGGGTCGTCCTGTTTCAATACCCCTTTGGCTTTGATCGCCAGGGGTAGATGATGTGGTTGCCCTTTGGGAGGTGGGTTTAGGGAGTGTATGAGTAGGGCCGGGGGAGGCACGATGAGTAGCATCATCATCATCATCTTCATCATCCAATAAAGAGGACTCATGTACTCCCTCGCTGGCTTCGGGGGACGGTTCTAATCGCTCGGGGGTAGCTGCCCACGGTTCCTGGGATAGCATAGAGCGTTCATAGGCCTGGCATATCTCAGATGTCGATGGAATGACATTGAGCATAGCCCTGGAGAGTGGACGGTTGATGTTGTAGCCTTCCTTCGAGAGTGTTGGGTGATGGCCGTGCATTTTGTGGACGGGTGTGAAGGGCTCCTCAGTTGGTAGGCCATGCTTCCTCATTGCATCCCCAATGAAGAGGGCGAGGAAGCGAGGGAAGAGAACCGCAGAGAGAGGCTTGCCAGCGGCTTGGAGTTTAGAGTTCTTCACCACCGCCGAATGAATCTCGTTGTAGATGAGGAAGGCATAGTCGAGGTTCAGGTTGAAGAACAGTCCATACATGATAGTCATGATGTTGATGTTCCCTTGGTCCAATGAGGCCAGTTTGCATGTAAGGGCTTTGTTGAGAATGGAGAAAAACATATTCCACATTGGTGGGAGGAATTGACGTTTGAAGTCCGATACGTTACATAGGTCACGATTGTAACCTAGCATCTTCACGAAGCGGAGGATGTCTTTGGTGGTTGGTGGTTCGTCATATTGTGTAATTCCAAGTTCCTTGTGTTTGTCCCTATTTCAGTGATCAATCTTCATTATGCTCCATAATATGGCAGATCTGGATATTGCATTCAAGAACATCAAGAACATGTATATGAATATTGAGAGGAAAAGTCAAAGCATTACAATTCAGTCAAACCCTCTCTTACATATCTTGAATATTACAAATGAGCTCTCTCACTTTACAGTTACAAAGACAACCTACTATTTATATGGTCAAACATCTAAAGACAAGTCAAAGTCAAACTCCTATAAGAAAAGTCAAACACACTGACTTTTACAATTATAGACTATATTTAACTTTCAAGACGAATACAATTAATACTGATTTTCAGTCCTAACATTCTCCCCCTTTGTATTCAGACTTGAAAGAAAATTCTGCGCTTTGAGTCCTTGTTTGAACTTTGAAACATTAAGCATAAAATGTCATCTTCAAATGAAATCTTCAACTTATAATCTTCAAGTAATTATCTGTTGAGTTAGATCTTCTAGCATTCTCCCCCTCGAATGTAGAATCACAGTGATCTTCTCTTTTGACAATGTAGAACAGATTCAAAAATAATCTTCAGAAACATTGTACAAGAAGTGATCTTCAAAGGATCTTCAGAAAAAATCTTCAGACTTTTCTTTGGTAAACTTTTGAAATATTGATCTTCTCATTCAAAAACTCTCAGTCGATGTAGCACAAAAATAATCTTTCTGTAATCATCTTCAGTCGCACTTCTTCTTTTGAGTCTTTTGCCACTTTCAAAGTTACTCCCTCTTGATCTTTGCATCAAATCCCCTTTAACAATGTTCGGAAATGAATATTTCATTCATTAYTACATATACTCCCCCTTATGATGAAATGAGAATCATTCTATCATACATAAGATGAATGAAATTTTTCGTTTAAACTGTAAGTAGATCTTTGCAAATCCACTTATTTAATCTTTTCAGATTAAGGGAATGTGAAGATAACAACCAATTTCAACGTATGAAATTGTTTTCAATCTTATAAAAAGATTGGCCTGTGAGTATAACAGATATACTCAGTACAACG
>NW_020201047.1:13374-18275 GCF_001531365.2 Cynara cardunculus var. scolymus | reverse complement strand
TTTGAGCACACGAAAAGTCTTTGACTTTTTGTAAAAGCTGGTCTCTTTTTACAGTAACTAAATCATATTTCTTTTTCAATTCAGTTCTCATGTTCAATTCAGTTTCAAGGTCTGTCTTYAGATCAGACAATTTCTTTGAAGTATCCAGGAGTTTACCTTCTAACTCCTTCTGTAGTATTTCAAACTTTTTCTTCTGATTAATCAACTCTCGTTTCTCTTCATCTGAGCTGCTCTTGTCATTCTCCGAAGCGATGTCAAGCCACTTCCTTTTCTCAGTAAGCTCTTTGGCAATTGATGTATACTTCTTTGAAGTATTTCTTTTCTCAATATCAAACTGCTTTTTCTCATTGTCTAAAGCCTGTTGCTTTAGATCAATGCTTTCAGACAATTTCTGTAGTTGACTCTGACAGTCTTCGGAGATGTCTCTCTTTTCTTTAGCATTCTTCGCTCGTTCCAAAATGATAAGCTGCTCAAAATCGGAGATTTGCTTTAGAAGCATTTTTGCGTTCAGCTCGAGAGAGTTAATCTTATTTTCATAAGATTCTCGTTCAGTTCCAAACTTTCTTTCAACTCCAATAAATCTCTTCTTCTCCTTCTCAAACTCTGCTATTTCCACATTTAAGTTCTTTTCTGCTGTCAAATATTTCTCCTTCTCTAAGTCTAATAATTTCCTTAACTCACTCAGATCATTCTCATACTTATGGAACTTCTCAGTTAAATTCTTTATCTCTGTATCGTTCCTTGGAGAGTTTTTCTCAATTAAAAATGCACTTTTAACCTCTTTGAGTTTATTGAAAAGATCTTTATTCGCTTTACTCCAAGTCTTCAAATTATCATTAAAATCGTTTTCTACAAAGCGGAGAGTGTTCTCGAGTGTTTCAATCCTACACTCAAATTCCTTCTCGATTCTTTCACACTCTTCTTTATGAATGTTCTTTAAAACTTTGATAAACACTTTCTCCTTATAACCTTCAATGCTCTTTTCCAGTTGAACAATATTCTCTCTGAACTTTTCATATACAACTGCCATTTTAAAAAAAATAGATCAGATATAGGATCTATGTAGTGAAATCAGATAAAAGAAATAAAAACAGTTTAAGCTCAAAATACAAACAAAAACACACAAAAAAAAACTAAAAACACACAAAAAACAGATATAATATGATACAAAAATAAAATCTAAACACAATTGAAAAAACACGAACAATTAGAAACCTAAAAATTAAAACTGTCCAAGTCCAAATTACACAAAACAGTTCAAGTACATATGACTCAAAACAGAATTCCTTGATATGATTACACCAAATGAAATGCTTGATCAATTATGATTACACCAAATGAAATGCTTGATCAATTCAACTAATTAATGTTGAATTGAATTCTTTGATTAATCTGTGTAGCTACTTGAAGTCTGTTGAACAGCACCAAGCTGTCCACTGTTATTGTTGCTGCTGTTATTACAATCAAAATGAAACTGCTTTCCACTCTGTATGCTTAAACCATTTGCATCTTCGATTGGTGTTGTGCTGTTGCTGTATAGCAAAATGAAGCTGTTGTTTCAGTCCTCAAATTGCAAACACATGAACAGAAACCTTCTGTAGTACTTGCTGTTACAAGTAGCTGTCCGCAATGTTGTTGTTGCTGCTGTTACAAAACAACAAACACAGTCCCTGTCACCAAACAGCTCAACAACCAGATTTTAAGCTGTTTCAGATTTGCTGCTGTTTCAGATTCAAATCCACAATGCTCAATTGCAATCAAACATGCATGCTGTCAAAACCCGGTTACCAAACAGATTATCAAACAGTCTAAACTGTTAAGAACCAGCAGACTTCTACAAATCAAATCGGACTGTTAAGAACTCAGAATCAAATTCAAAAGTACAAAATCAAATAACAGCTACAATCAAATGAATATCAAACCAAAATCAGGTCTGCTCAATGTGAAAACTAATAATTCAATGCATGAACATTGAAGTCAAATATTGCAGCTTCAAGACTGTTTTAAAATTTGATCAAAACTGCAGCTTCAAGCAAACTGACTGGAGGTCTGGACAAACTTACACTCGACAGCTTCTATAATGATACAGTCAGAAGAACCAACTAGACTGGACACTCAAGATTGAAACACAGAAACACAAACATCCAGCAAAGCCTTTTCTGCTATGCTTTTTGTTACCACACTGTTCTTTCAAACAAATTTGCCTTGAGCTGTTGAGTCTTCCAAACCAATATCTTCTGATGTACTTCTTCCCAATATTAAACTCTAAAATCTCAAATGGTTAGTCAGTTTATGATTGAAACAGCTTGTGTAAATCTAGCAAACACAAATGTAAAGCAGTAACTTCAGAATTCAGTCTCAATTGAGCCAAAATAAAACTCAAAACTCAATCAAATTTCCTCATCAATATTTGAAGGCTAAAAACAGTGAGTATGGTTTGCAAATTAGGATTAAACCAAAATGACCTTAGTAACGTGTAAATCTTTGTCACTGATTAATACACTTGAATAACCCTTGAAATCAACAAGACTATACAATTTAGCAAAAATAGGTCAAACAGCAGTTGTGAAGAAGATGAACATTCAAGCAATTTTCACCAATTGAATAACCAATCCAGTCACAACTCATGTGATTGCCTAAATCGCATAATACAAGAATGAAAACAGTGAACAAGGCATTGATCGATTTATCCAAGTGAATCAAGAAATAGTGAACAAATAAGAATATGGGTAAGTTGAATTGAACGGTTTAGAAGTCCGGACACTTATCCGGTCAAAAGGTGATCGGTTTATGAATAAACCGCTCAAACTAAACCTTGAAATGAAATGAAATCGAGAAGAAACAGCAAACCTGTTGATCGATTTAGAATCCGGTCAAGTCTTCTGCGATTTAGCTCCTTAATCCGCTGAAGTAGTGTGCGATATAGCTTAAACCGCTCAAGACTTGTAAGAATCCGCTCAAGTACACCGATCAAGCTATGTGCGGTTTATACTTGGACTAGAAACCGATTGATGCTATAAATCACTCGGTGAACACTCCGGTCAAAGAGTATGCGGTTTACCTCTTATCCGCTCAAACTGAGTACGATCAATTTAGAAGCAAGAACTAGGAATGAGAGTCTGTGTTATGATCGGTTTGGACTGTTGGGCCATGAAGATGGGCTTATGAGACTGGACGGTTTAACAAAATTAAAAGAACTCAAAATTAAAAACAGATCAAAAACTAACAAAAACACAAAAATAGAAAATCTTTTAAAAAAAATGGATCAAAAACACTGGTTTTAAAAAAATTCAAGAACACGAAAAAATTCTAAAACACAAAATCCACCAAAAAATAAAAAACAAATGATCAAATCACAAATCTTTGTGAGTAACAAAGATTCACAATTCAATTTCGATCATTTTGATCGTATTTATAACACGAAAACACAAGATTTTTAAAAAACTTCAGATCAAACAGAATGAAAAAATGAAGAACACAAAGAACTAAAAAAAAATTCAGAAAAACTAAATTTTTTTTCAAAAACTTGATCTCTTACTCTGATTTCTTGCACACTTGCTTTGATACCAATTGTGTGTCCCTAAATTCACTGATCAATCTTCATTAATCTTCATAATCATGGCAGATCAGAATATTGCATTCAATAACATCAAGAACATTGAGAGAGAAAGTCAATCTTTACAATCCTGGTCAAACCTCTCTTTACGTATTGAATATACAAATGAGCTCTCTCACTTTACAATTACAAAGACAACCTACTATTTATATGGTCAAACATCTAAAGACAAGTCAAAGTCAAACTCCTATAAGAAAAGTCAAACATACTGACTTTTACAATTATAGACTATATTTAACTTTCAAGACGAATACAATTAATACTGATTTTTAGTCCTAACACCTTGCGAGTGGGAATGCACAGAACCCGAGAAACCTTAGCCCGTGATATTTTGAGCGAGCATATCATATCGTTAGGGGCATCCATGTCCCCTATTATACTGTGGCTGGTTGGGTCAAACTCACAAGTTTGCCAATATTGCTGCACGTACTTTATGGGTACGCCGGTGTTTGCAAGAGTGAGAGTGGGAAGAAGAATGCAGTTCTTGAAAAACTCGATTACAACTGCAAATCATTCGTCAAATAGTGTGTTTCGGAGTTTGATAGCGTGGTTATTTGGTTTCATTGGGAGGAAGACAATAGCGCGACTGTCAGCGCCAGTAGATTGGACTCTACTATCATTGTTGTTTGATTCATGGGAGGCGGAGGATGCCATTGTTTGAGGAAGGTGCAGGTTTGTTGTTCGTCAAAGTATAGTTGCAGGTTTATGTAAGCGTAAAAAGAAGATGTAGGAGGAAGAAAGGTTTATATAGGCGGGAATATGGTGAGTGGGTGAGGTGGGGGGTGGTGGGGAGTGGAAGGGAAACAGTTTCTTGATTATTGAAATTCAATAATCATGAAAAGTTTTGGCGGTTTGGGTATTGACGATGTGATTTGAAGAACGTGAGCCGTCTTGATTGTACGTTCCATTAATGTAATAGGACACGTGTCAATACGGGGTTAGGAAGGGGGAAAGTTGAAAGGGGTGTATGGGGAACAGGTTGTATGTGGTGTCAGGCGCGTGGTATGATGACATAATGAATTATTTGAAATAAAAAATTATTCCAAATAATATCTTGATGAGTACGTATCCAAAAAATAATTTGAATTTAAAATCCCATCTAATTGTAAGATTAATACTAATTACGAAGTTTAGGTCTTCTAAAAACCCATGTTGTATAGTTTTTAGTCACAAAAGCTGCAATTTTGTATAATCTTGAAAATGATTTTCAATTAAGATGAGGTTTTGTATGAAAATTATTTGGTCATGGAACCAGAGGAGCTCTGGTTGATCATGACCCATTGGG
>NW_020201047.1:9183-13111 GCF_001531365.2 Cynara cardunculus var. scolymus | reverse complement strand
TGTTGGATTATATGATATAGAAGCCTTGGATAACAAAGGAGAGGCTCTAAATATGCATTGTTAATCCATTGTATAGAACCAGAGGAGCTCTGGTTAAATACATATGTAGCATTTAGGTGGCCAGAGGCTTTGGATAGTAGAACCAGAGGATCTGGATGAAAAATGTGTATATAAAAGAATAAATGAAGTTGAAAAAGATGCTCCCTTCAAATGATGCATGTGTATTGATTTTGAAGTATTCAAAAACTCCCCCTTGAACAAATAATAATGAAGAAAGTGGGGACCAGAGGCTCTGGACTATACAACCAGAGGCTCTGGTTGTGAAGGATGATAACAGTATGAAAGATGGCTAAGTGGAAGGGAAGTGTATAAAAGGGTCTTTGAGGCCAGAGGAGCTCTGGTTCCAAAGAGAACAAAGCCAGATGCTCTGGTCTTTAGAACCAGAGGCTCTGGTTGTGAAGCAAAGAAAAAGGGTATTTGAAAATGGTTAAGTGTATGTAAAAGAATATGAGGAATGAGCTTTTGAGACCAGAGGGGCTCTGGTTCCAAAGGTTTTGAATCCAAAGGCTCTCGTCTTTAGAACCAGAGGCTCTGGTTATGAAAGCAAAAAGAATGAGATATGAAAGAATATGGTTAAGTCCACTTGTAATGAGAAGAGGGAAACTCGTTGGGACCAGAGGGGCTCTGGTTACAAAGAGTATGAATCCAGAGGCTCTGATCTTTGGGACCAGAGGCTCTGGTTGTGAAGGTAAGACTTAGTGAAGAAAACTAAGTATATGCGATGGAACAGAGGGGCGCTGGGTCCAAAGGGGTGATAAAAAAAATAGGGTGTAATGTGTTAATGCCTAAGGCCAAGAGTGATTAAAAATGATGTGGTTTCAAGGAATTGGATTGGAATCTAGAGGCTCCGGTCTATATAACCAAAGGCTCTGGTTAGTAAGAGAATACTTGGTAAAAATTACTAAGTATTTGCTTTGGACTAGAGGGGTTCTGGTTCCAAAGGCGATGGATATTGTTTGCCAAAAATTTAATCGAAGTGAATCTAAATAGCTAGAGGCTCTGGTCTTTATGACCAGAGGCGCTGGTTTAGAATACTTGAAGTTTATGGCTAAAAATTTATATATCACTTATAGGCATAACCATGAGATATGGAAGACCTCTAGTTTCAAGTTAATGAGTGCCTCTAAGTGGTGAGATTCAGCATACCCATCTTGTTGACTAGGAATAAAAATATTTTCTCATCAAAAGCTTTTGTAAAAATGTCAGCAAGTTGAATCTCAGTTGGAACAAAATACATTTCTATATTACCTTTTTCAACATTGTCTTTTAGAAAATGGTACCTTACATCGATGTGCTTGGTCATGGAATGCTACACTAGATTGGCAGAGATTGCTATAGCACTCTTGGAGTCACAGAGGATAGGGATTTTGTCATAATGGAAACCATAGTCCTTAAACTGAGTCTTCATCCAGAGAACTCGCGAACAACAACTAGCAGCAGCAACATACTCTGCTTCTGCTATGGATGTTGAGACACAATTTTGTTTTCTGGATGTCCAATTTACTAACTTGTCCCCCAATAGTTGACAGCTTCCAGACGTGCTCTTTCTATCAAGCTTGCAACCTGCATGATCTGCATCTGTATAGGCTATTAGATCAAAGCCAGAGTTCTTTGGATACCAGAGACCCAATGATGGAGTTCCCTTAAGGTATCGAAAGATCCTCTTGACGGCAAAGAGATGCGATTCTTTAGGATTTGATTGATATCTTGCACAAAGACATGTGGCAAACATTATATCTGGTCTACTAGCAGTTAGATACAAGAGTGATCCAATCATGCCTCTGTAGGTTGTTACATCCACAGGTTTGCCTGATGGATCAGTAAATAGCTTAGCTCCTGTAGCCATAGGTGTTCTCATCGATATTGATCTCTGTGGGCCTCTGTAGGTTGTTACATCCCCTGTACTTACTTCTTCATTTTTAGTGAATAAAAAGAACGTTAAACATTCATGTCCAAAGAATCATAATTGTCAATGTTTAGCCCTTTTACAAAACCTGAGGAACCATATATTGACACATCGTTGCATATTCTCCCAACACGTTGACCGCTATAAAGTTAAATCCAATGAAAACGTGAAAAAGCCCAAGGCTAAGAGCAAGAGAAAATGCTAACAAACCCAAGCCTGCAAAGGCTAAGGGTGAGGAAAAGAGAGAGGTATCTCTTACTAACAAACGTGGACCCATTAAGAAATGGGTACCTAAAACCCCTTAATTTGTCTTATAGGACCAACATGTGCAACCATGGTACATGGATTAAGGTTGCTCCAGGCACATGACTGGTGACAAAAGTCAGCTGACCTCCTTCATCGAAAAATCTGGAGGCTCTGTCACTTTTGGAGACAACAGCAAGGGAACCATCAAGGGATACGAAACTCTCATCAAAGGCAACATCTTCATCAGCAAAGTGGCTAATGTTGAAGATTTGAAGAAAAACTTACTAAGCATAAGCCAGTTCTGCGACAAGGGTCTTGAAGTCAGATTCCGCAAGGGTTTCTCTATCATAGAAACAAAGCCCGGTCAAACCATCATCAAGGCTAAGAGAGAAGGAAATCCCTATCTTCTGGATTTTCAATCCTCTGAGGGACAAGATACCCTTTGCCTTGTATCCCATAAGAGCGATGAAAATTGGCTATGGCACCAGAAGTTCTCACATCTGAATTTTGATGTCCTAAGAAAGCTAGCAAAACAGAAGCTGGTCAAGGGGATTTTTAATCTCAACTTTGAAAAAGATCATCTATGCTCAGCCTGCGAGATGGGAAAGCTAAAACGGGCCTTTCACAAAACAATGTTAGAAACCTCCGGCACCAAGCCCTTGGACATGATCCATATTGATCTCTGTGGGCCCATATCTACACAAAGCCTCTCAAGAAATAAGTACATATTGGTACTCGTTGATGAATACTCTAGATACACCTGGGTTGAGTTTGTGAAGAAGAAATCAGATGTTCCTGACCTACTCATTGGGGTGATGAGAAGACTCCAAGTCCTTCTAAAACAAAAACTCATTAAAGTTAGAAGCAACAATGGAACTGAATTCAAAAATGCTAGAGTCAATGAATACCTCATCAATGAAGGCATCACACAAAACTTTTCAGCAGCCAGAACCCCACAACAGAATGGAGTGATAGAACGGAGGAACAGAACCCTTGTGGAAGCAGCAAGGACCATGCTTGCTTCATCGGAGTTACCCCTTACCTTCTGGGCTGAAGCAATTTCTACTGCATGCTTCACCCAGAATCGGTCCATCATCAACAAGAGGCACCAGAAGACACCCTATGAGCTCATCAATCAGAGAAGACCAAATGTCAAGTATTTCCATGTCTTTGGGTGCAAATGCTTTGTACTCAATGATAGGGAATATCTTGGCAGGTTCGACAAGAAAGCTGATGAAGGGATCTTTCTGGGATACTCTCAAACCGCAAAAGCCTACAGAGTCTACATCAAAAAGACAAAGATTGTAATAGAAAGCATCAATGTGTCCTTTGATGACTCCACACCAATGACTTCTGGACACAACAGTTCAGGACTCGGACTTCAACAGAGAGCATTTGATTCATCACTTGGCAAATCCAATGAATCAGAGTTAGCTCAATTATTTGAAGACATCTTCGAAGAAGAAGTAATCTCTGGACATGCACCCACTGCAAAATCCACTTCCAGAACTAATGAAGAACATGAAGTCTCCAATGCTAAAGGTACAACTCTTACTGAAACTCATGTTACTTCACCTTCTACTTCTTCTGTGTCTTCAGATCAAGAACAAGAACCAGAGTCTAACTCTGGATATGATCTCTCTGAGGGGGAGCAATCAGTTCCATCAGTCGATGAAGAACTGCATCCTGTTGCTCCAGAACCCCAGTCAAGCACCA
>NW_020201047.1:5109-8803 GCF_001531365.2 Cynara cardunculus var. scolymus | reverse complement strand
CAGGCTTGTTGCCAAGGGCTACTTCCAGGAAGAAGGGATTGACTACGATGAGACATTTGCCCCCGTCGGAAGACTTGAAGCCATCAGGATATTCCTAGCCTATGAAACTCACAAAGGCTTTAAGGTCTATCAGATGGATGTCAAGTCAGTCTTCCTTAATGACAAACTTCAAGAAGAAGTTTACGAGCAGCAGCCCCCTGGGATTGAAGATCCAAAACATCCAGAATATGTCTACTTTCTCGACAAAGCCCTCTATGGGCTGAAGCAAGCACCCAGGGCCTGGTATGAAACTCTATCCACAATGGATTCGAAAAAGGTACAATCGATACAACCCTCTTTCTCAAGAAGCATAAAGGTGACATACTACTAGTACAAATATATGTGGACGACATCATATTTGGCTCTACAAATGCAAAATATTGCGAAAAATTCTCAGAGCTGATGAAAAGCAAATTTAAGATGAGTATGATGGGAGAACTTAGTTTCTTCCTTGGACTTTAAATAAAACAAACTCCAGAAGGGATTTTCATCAATCAGTCCAAGTATATGACTGACCTTCTGAAGAAATATTCTCTCTCAAATTCATCATCGATGAGAACACCTATGGCTACAGGAGCTAAGTTATTTGATGATCCATCAGGCAAATATGTGGATGTAACAACCTACAGAGGCATGCTTGGATCACTCATGTATTTGACCGCTAGTAGACCAGATATTATGTTTGCTACATGTCTTTATGCAGGGTATCAATCCAATCCTAAAGAATCTCATATCTCTGCAGTCAAGAGGATGTTTAGATACCTTAAGGGAACCCCTTCATTGGGTCTCTGGTATCCTAAGAACTCTGGCTTTGATCTAATAGCCTATACAGATGCAGATCATGCAGGTTGTAAGCTTGATAGAAAGAGTACGTCTGGAAGCTGTCAACTCTTGGGGGACAAGCTGGTAAGTTGGACATCCAGAAAATAGAATTGTGTCTCAACCTCTACAGCAGAAGCAAAATATGTTGCTGCTGCTAGTTGTTGTTCACAACTTCTCTGGATGAAGACTCAGCTTAAGGACTATGGCTTTCAATATGAAAAGATACCAATCCTCTGTGACTCCGAGAGTGCAATAGCCATCTCTGCAAATCTTGTACCGCATTCCAAGACCAAGCACATCGATGTAAGGTACCACTTTCTGAAAGACAATATTTAAAAAGGTAATATAGAGATGTACTTTGTTCCCACTGAGATTTAACTTGCTGACATTTTCACAAAAGCTCTTGATGAGAAAAGATTTTTATTCCTAGTCAGCAAGATGGGTATGCTGAATCTCACCACTTAGAGGTAATTATTAGTTTGAAACCAGTGATCCTCAATATATCATGGTTATGCCTACAAGTGATAAATAGTATAAAATCTATTAACTACAAGTAATCTAAACCAGAGCCTCTGGCCATTTAGAAACACTTAATTAATTTTTGGCAAAAATTTTCATCGCTTTTGGAACCAGAGACCTCTGGTCCAAAGCAAATACTTGGTATTTTTTCACCAAGTATTCCCCTCCAAACCAGAGCCTCTGGTTGTATAGACCAGAGCCTCTGGATTCCAACTCTTTGAGACCAGAGCCTCTTTGGTCTCAAACTTAGACTTCCTTGGTCACTCATGCATGTAACCACGTCACTTTCCATCACCCTTTGGAACCAGTGACCTCTGGTCCAAAGCCAATACTTTGTGAACTTTTTCACTAAGTACTCTTTTCTCAACCAGAGCCTCTGGTTCTAAAGACCAGGGGCCTCTCAAATCAAAGCCTTTGGAACCAGAGCCCTCTAGTCTCAAAGGCACTTCCTTTCCACACCTATATATATGCACTTAACCATTTTTTTATATTTCGTTGCATCGCCTTTGCAACCAGAGCCCTCTGGTCTCAAAGGCTCCATCTTTTCATACCATTTTGCATATACTTCACCATTCTTTCATATCCTTTTTCCATCACCTAAGCAACCAGAGTCTCTGGTTCTAAAGACCAGAGCCTCTGGATTTGTTGTCTTTGGAACCAGAGCCCTCTGGTCTCAAAGACCCATTCATTTTCATGTCCACTCTCACAGTTAGCCACATTTGAAACCACTCTTTCATCATCATTCACAACCAGAGCCTCTGGTTGTATAGACCAGAGCCTTTGGTCATCAAAATCGACCTCCTTTTTGCTTCAAGGGGGAGTTTTTAAACTCAAAATTCATCCCCATGCATCATTTGAGGGGGAGCTTTTCACTCATCATAAATTTTCATTGCATAAGTATGCATTTTCCATCCTAGAGCCTCTGGTTCTACTATCCAGAGCCTCTGGACACCAAAATGCTAGATAAATAATGAATAAAACATGTGTATACAACCTGAGCCCCTCTGTTCATACATAATGGGTTGTCCATGCTTATACAGAGCCTCTGGTTTGTCTATCCAAGGCTTATTATTCATAAAACCAAACAATTCATCGATGAACTTTTTTCATCATGTTCAACCAGAGACCTCTGGTTCCTCATCCAAAAAGGCCATGTTTAACCAGAGACCTTTGGTTCCCCATCCAATTAGTCATGACCAACCAGAGCTCCTCTGGTTCCATGACAAAATCTTCTCATTCAAAAACCCATCTTAGTTGAAAACTTTTTAAGATTATACAAAATTGCAGCTTTTGTGACTAAAAACTATACAACATGGGTTTTTAGAAGACCAAAACTTCGTAATTAGTATTATTCTTACAATTAGATGGAATTTTCAAATACATTTTTGTTTAAAATGCTATTTCAAGAGTTATTATTTGGAATAATTACTTAATTATTCCAAATAATCCAAACGTCATCCTACACAAAAGCCTGCCACATTAATAGCATGTTCCCCATAAACCTCTTCAAAATTCCAATCCACTATCCCCATATTGACACGTGTCCTCCAACATTAATGGCATGATACTGTCAAGACGGCACACGATCCCCACCATATCAACCTTTTTGCCAAACGTCTCCCACCATCATGATTATTCTTTTAATATTATTTAATTCAAACACCCTTTCCTCTCCTCCACCTATAAACACTCATCTTCCCCAAACCATTTCTTCTTTACGCTTACTAAACCTGCAAAACGCTTAATACGAACTAAAACGCAAAACCTGCAACTACAATCTGCAATGGCTTCTTCCGCCTCACACGAATCAAACAACAACGACAGTCATGTGCAATCAACCGGTGCTGACAGCCGTGCACTGGTATTCCTCCCCATCAAGCCAAACAACCACGCAATCAACCTTCGAACCAACCTGTTTGAAGACAGGTTTGCAATCATGAGAGAGTTTGTCCAGAACTATATTCTCCAACCGGCGTTGACCTTAACCGACAATGGCGTACCTCTCAAGTGCGTCCAAAAGTACTGGCAGACCTATGAGTTCATGCCCGACATCCATGGAATCATGGGGGATATTGTTGGTCCCAAAAGGGTCTACAAGAATACTAAACAGTTTGTAGAAGGGGGGGATGAATACAAACACAACGTTTTCAAATGTAAAATATATATTGATAAAGAAGATCAATACAGATTTTACAAGATTGTTTGCGGAAAGATAAGGTAAGAGAAAACCTATCTAAACAATCTTAAGATACACACAGAGGTTAGCAATTACAAGAAATGAGATTGCTAAAAGAAAGTCTTTTACTTTAAACTG